>NW_017307263.1:184093-234602 GCF_000935625.1 Nanorana parkeri | reverse complement strand
CCCTTCTCTCCTCCTTGCATGTGTCTGTACTTGGATGCAGACAGGGTGGACCCTGTCTGAGCACGGACACCCCCATGGATGTACAGTTCGGGTGAGCGTACGGTGGTGTACGGCCACGTCCTCCAATAGGGAACAGGCTGCTGCGTACAATACCACGCCGCACTTGTGCTTTCTGGGAACGGCCCGATACGGCCTCGCACGCTGCATGGATCGGTACGGCCTGACTGTATGCTGTGTGAATACTGCCTTAGGCTGCATTCACACTTGGGCAACAGTTTTCTCGCGCATACATTGTCAGTTTTTGTGAGTAGATTGTGACACATTGATGTAAAAATGGGCAAACGCGTGCAAAAACTATTGTGTTGTGTATTTGCTATTGAGTCAATGGGTACAAACGCACTGTAATCTGCCAAAAATAAGCTTTTTTTCATGCAACAGGCGCTTTTCTACGTGCGACACTACGCTCAGGTATGAACAGAAATAAATGGGATATCTTGTCTAGAGTTTCAGTGTGCACAGTGACACATATGGCAAAATGCCTAGGTGTACGTGGGGCCTTATCCTTTTGCATCCTCACTGTGCATAAAATGTGATGACCCCTGGAACCTTAGACAGCAGATGGACTGGTCTAAGAGCAAACTGGGTTCGAGTGAGTAACTTTTTTTATTTTAGCACCGAACAAAAATGAGCAGTTAACCCAAGATTCCATATTTTCTGAAAGCAAAGACTCTAGAAAATAAAATAGCGCCAGTTGCAATTTTTTTAAATGTGTCGCATGATATTTTCGCAAGTTTATCAAGCCCTAATTTTCACAAAAAAAAAAAATGCATTCAAATTATTTTGGTGCACAAACTCAAAATATAATACCAGATTTTTGGTCACATATAAAAGGTGAAGTTGCATTGATGTAAATGGATAATAAACATGACAATCCTCGAGACTGTGTGTGCATGCAAACCCGTGATAAACTTTAGTACCCAAGACTGTTTATAGGCGATGCTTTAAGAGCCTACAGGTCATCAGTTTAGAGTTTACCATGAATAATGGCCCTATAGAGTGCACAGCAATATTCAACGTGTGGTGCAGTCATTGTTCTCATACGTAGGCACACCTAGTATAAGGTCTCGTTCACACCTAGGCGTATTGCATATGCACGTCTTTTTACAGCGATTCGCGGTAAAGTCACGCGACAAACGCGCGTTTCCGAAGGCTACTTGGCTGTATCCCAATGGAAACGCGCAACAAAACGGCCCAAAGTAGTAAATGTACCTTTTCAGGCGTGGGCCGTTTTGTAGCGCGTTAGGGACGGGCGGAAATACGCCAAGGTGGGAACGAGACCATTGAATACAATGGGATTTATATTTTTGAGCGTTTTGTAGAGCGTTCGTCGAGCGTAGAACGTGCTACAAAACGTTCAGGTGTGAACGAGGGCTGAGTCTGTGTGTGGCGGAGGCTTTATATTTTTTTGGGTGGGGGGTTGTTTTGGTTTTTTTTATTGCATTTAAACTTTTTTTTTTTTTTTTTTGACACTTAAATGTATTGCTATTAAATTAGGGGCTACCGAGCCCCCTTTGTGATAGCTGAATAATGGTGACAGGTTCTCTGAAAAGGAGACATTATCCATCTGAGACCTTTTGCAGCCCAATAAAGATGATCAAGCACAAGTCGTACTTGATTAGGTTCATCCCTGGCCAAAGCAGCTGGGGAATGGCAGCACTAAACACAGGAGTGACAAAAGCCTCAATGCTTCCGGGTTCATTAAATGAAGAGGCGATCATCCAACAGATTTTCTCAGCTGCCCCGGGTCCACAAGAGGAGCAGAGGGACCTGGTGTATATATAGCAGGGGCGGCAGGCTACTGGAAGTGATCGGGTTACTGAATCACTATCCCAAATGTGGAGGAAAGATGGTGGAAAATGGTAAAGTCACATTAAAAATGCTATCAAAGGATGTGTCCGAGCATAGCTGTATAATCAACGGCTCAGATGTCACATGACGTCAAAGGTATTCTATATTGCATTTATCATTTCTAAAGCTTTGAAGAACAATAGATAAGAAGGCAGGAACTGGGATTTAAGCATTGGCACGATGTGTGGGATATTATTTATACAGATACTTGAACTCTAAGGTTGTAGAGAAGAACTTGCCGCACTCGTTACCCAATGATAGGGATGGGTGCTGAAATGACTGCAGATGGCACTGCTATCACACAAGTTTGGTAGAAAAGAATGTTGCCAACACACCAAAATCCTTTTAGGATAATCAATTGTTCATTTTATTGAACAGATTGTCATTTGAAAAACGAGTGCTTTCGGGACCTTGCAGGGTCCATTCATCAGCCTCAACATCGTTCGAGCCTGATGAATCAACAATGTTGAGCCTGATGAACAGACCCTGTGAGGTCATGAAAGCGCTTGTTTTTCAAGTGACAATCTGTTCAATAAAATTTATAATTGGTTATCCTAAAAGGATTTTGGTGTGCTGGTGACATTCTTTACCAAACTTTTAAAACTATAAGGTCCCTTTCACACCTAAGCTCAACACTAGGAATCCTATTCATGTCCCCAGTGCACATGTCAGCGTTTTGTAGCAAGTAAAAATACACCTGTTGCACAAAATACTACATGAGCTACTTTGGGGCTGATTTCAGCGTGTCTTGCCCCATAGACTCAATCAAAAACACTTCAAAAACATGTTGCAGGGTTTTTTTTGTTTGCGCACGTATTACAGGCGTTTTGCTCATTGACATGAAAGTGCCAAAATCTGCTCACAAACCTGCGCACAGGTATCACAGACAATAGAAACAATTCAGACCTAGAATGCAGTGGGAGAATGCATGACAACAGTTAACATAAAACCCATAGGAACACTGTGAAATGTTTTAAAGGATGAAAGCAAGGACAATAATACTATATGGACATATTAAATATGTGAACATGAGGCTTGTTTGTATGGGTTTACAAACGAGGGGAAGACTGAGATAGAGGAGGGCGCCCCACGATCCAATCACCTGTCCCAGATCTTATAATATTTGTCAAAGTACCCCTATGTTGGAAAGTACGTTTTTCAAAGGCAATAAGACAGTCAAGTTCCGCAGCCCATTCCTCTACAGGGGGAGGGGTAGCGGAGATCCACTTTAGTATTAACATCCTACAAGCAACAAATAAAGCTCTAGATATGGCAATCATGGTGTGGGAATCCCACTTAGAGGATTCAAGTGTTTAATACTTCAAAATCCCACTTGGCTTCCTGATTTTGTAATGTTGAGGAGGGGAGGGGCTGTGGGAAGTTATGCTTACTCTAGTTTAAGTAGTATTAAACTCTCCAAGGTTTTGTAAAAAAACAAATTGAATCCAGATCAAATAGCCATTACCCAGCAAAATGTTTCCTTAAAGCAGAACTCCGGGGGAAATTATTCTTAAGCCTCTCAGTGCGGGGGTAGCCCAACTGCAAGGATTAAATGCTCGTTTTGGTCTAGGGAGGAAAATAAAAGTTATACACTCCTGACCCTCCAAGCCGGCGACTGTCGGCCTCTTTCCTCACGCTGCAGCAATGGAATGTCCCTTGGCGTCAGGGCAGTAGGAAGAGTGATGCACTCGTCTCGGGCACAGCTGCGATTGGGCGCAGCCACGGCTGGACCTGCAGCGGCGTAGCAAAGGGGGGAGGGGGCAGGGAGGGCACTTGTCTGCCCATCATTGGGTCTGGTTAGAAATTTTAGGGGGGACCCCATGTGGGGTTTTTTTTTCTTCATAAGTGTCAGTTTTGCTGCAGCAGGTTCGATATATTGTACAGATCCGCCACTATGCAGGCAGTTTGAGGGGACCGCCCAAGCACGATATTTAAAGGAGTTTTTCATTTTTATGGTTTCACCTTAAGTAATGTTAAAATCACTGCTCCTTTAACCGCTTGCCGGCCACCCGTTGCCAAAAAACACCCATTGCCGTAATTAAATGTTTTGTTTTAGTTCTGCGCCCGGTTGTACACAGCCTGTAACGACTGTTTCACATACAAGCGATCGGCGGCTCTATAGCTGTCCGATTGCTTGTATGTCCTGCCTGCACATGAGACCGGCTCGGGAGGGGGTCAGGAGGAAAATGTGAGGGAGATCAGCATCTTTCTCCTTGCTGATCTTTCTCCGTAGTGTGAATGCAGAAGTGATGTGTAATACATTACTTCCGCATTCACTTGTCATTCCTCTGGATGCTATAGACAGAGAAGAAGCTGATGAAGCAGATCTGTGCTTCATCAGCTTCTTTAGGGGTCCCCAGGTGACAGGGGTCTTGGAGACCTCTAATGTCTCCATAAAGAGGACCTGTCAATGTGCCTTTGCTATTATATGGAGGGGGTTGATATAGCAATAACATTAAGTGTAAAAAAAAAAAGTGAGCAATAATTTTAGGGCCATCAATCACTGATAACAATAAACTGATGAGCGGTAAAAGCTTTTAAAGCATCGCCTATGGCCAATTTTGAGTATTGTAGTTTTTTTGAGGTTTCGCGGGTGCATGCAATTTTAAGGCTTGACATGTTTGGTGTATTTTTACCTGACGTGACCCTGTCTTTTTATATTTTACCAAAAAATTGGGTAATAATGTTTTATAATTTAATATAGGGGGAAGTTTTTTTTTATTTTTTGGTAATTTTTCCCCAAGACAAAAATAAACCCCCCCCCCCCCCATTGGTGATTAAATACCACCAAAAGAAAGCTCTATCTGTCCCCAAAAATGGTATAAAATTCATTTCAGTACAGTGTTGCGTGACAGAATAAATGGCAAAGTACCGCAGCGCTGAATACTGAGAAATTAAGCTCAGTCTGACCCTCTATATTCACTTTCATACTGCTCAGAGTCGGGGGCGGAACTACCGCCATAGCGACCCATAAGGGCGCTATGGGGCCCGCGCTAGAGGTGGGCCCGGTCAGGAGCAGGAGGGAGGTTAACGGGTCCTTAATTTCCGTGCGGCCGCAAGTCAAAAACTGCAATCGTGCGGAACCTAAGGACACTGAACCTGCAATCCTCTCCCCTGTCACAGTGTAGAGCGGGGTAGGGTGGAGTTATCGCCTGCCTGCATGTGTTCGGCTTTAGGAGAAGCAGCGGAGTGGAAGTGTGATCTTCACTGCTGCTAGGACTGCTGACAGGTAAGGGGGATCGACAGGGACAGAAGCCTCTGGGGTGTGGGGGCACAGGGATTGAAGCCTCGTGGGGCGTAAGGACTGAAGCCTTATATCCATTGAGCTGCAGGAGCCATTAACACTGTCCGCGACTCATTCATATGCTAATTACGGGGTTTGCATATTGAGCCGCGGTATTCATATGCAAATCCCACCATGCTTATTAATATGCAAATCGCCCTTCCCACTCCAAGTCCACTGAATGAGGGGGGTGGGACAGGGGAGTCAGGTCCTAAAGTTGCAGAGTAGAGAAAAAAGGGTTACGGCTAGAGCAGGAAGGGATGTGGTATTGCATTGAAGTCAATGGCGCCCCCCTGCCCGCAGTGGCACAGTGCCTTTGTTGCGGTCCAGTTGCCGTCCATTTTTTCCAGTGGAAAAAATGGTGCATACACAAACACGGGGTAGTTTACTATGTCATACAGTGCGTTCCAGCAGCTAACCACACTGGAACGCACTGTATATGGTGTGAATAAGCCCTTAGAATTGGTAAGAGGAAGAGAGGTGAGATGCTGTGCATCCACACTGCCCACTCTGTGCACCCACCCACTGTCACCCTCTCCGTGCACCCACCCACACTGCCACCCAGTATTTGCACCCACCCACACTGCCACCCACTCTGTGCACCCACCCACATTGCCCACCCACTTCGTCAACCACACTGCTCATACTGTGCACCTACACCACCGACACTGCACCCACTCTGTAACCCACTTTTCCCAGCTTCACTGGTGTAACTGTTTTTTTTTAGTTGTATTTACACTGCCAAACCAAAGAAATGAGGGACAGTGGGTTATATTGCACTGTGTAATCCTTCTAGGGTATGGCAGTGTAATTATAACTTAAAATAACCCCTTCCACACCAGTGAAGCCAGGGAAAGTGGGGTTACAAATGATAGACCCCAGTGGTATTTTAAGTTTTTTATAATTTGAACCCCCCTTGTGTAATTGTAAATCCCATTTTCCCAGCTTTATTGGTGGCATTGTTAAAGAATTAGGCCTCGTTACACAGGACGTTCTGGCATTCCTGCAGCAGAAACATACAGATTCTTGTGACAGGAATGTCAGGTATCCCACTTAGATGTGGCTGCTGTACCCACTGAAGTTAATGACCAGGTGATAGCGGCCATATCTGTAAAGGTGCCCATACACTTGCCAATTATCGTACGATAATCGGCAGGTGTATGGAAGGCGTGCAACCGTTTCTACTGTACGGTCGCACGTCTTTTGTCTCCCAAGCAGGCTTGAAAATCGTACGATTTTCGGCGGGTTAGTGGTGTTCTCGGGAGACAAATGCCGCACGGGCCTCTACAAATTTTGCTATGGAGCCCTGTGATTTCTAGTTGCGCCCCTGCTCAGAGTATCCTGAAATCTGCACAAAGGCAGAAATTTTCAACCTTATTTAGAAGTTGAAGGAATGGAACACACAGAGTGGGGTTTTCTCAAAAATATGATTGCAAAAGTGGAATTACACTTTAACAAGCACCCTATACAAATATTTCATGTATCCTATTTTAAAAAAAAATATTCACTGGGATAAATATCCAGTGTGGACTGCAGTGATGTACGGAGTGTGACAGTGGGTGATTTTGAATTGATTAGAAACTGCTCCAGACATGCAAAGATGAGATCCATGTAACAACATAAAACAATCTCTTTTTACAGCACCAGACTACGATAAGAGTCAATGGCTGGATGTGAAGGAAAAGCTTGGTTTGGATTTCCCAAATGTAAGTGACATTGTGGGGAGAGAAAGGGGGGAGGGGGTTTGAGGTAATTCCAGAAAATGGATAATTTATAGCAGCCTCTACCATTTATTTCAATAATGTAGGTCCTTGTTCAGATGCTTCTTGGTGTGGGATGACCACTATCTTTTCAGTTGTGTATCTGTGTTGTCGCATGCTCTTCTAATGGAGAATGCACACATTGGGCAGTCATGGTTCACTGTTGCCATCAGTAAGCTGGACCAGCTCACTAATATGCAGCAGATGCTGAAACAAGTGCATGTAGACAAGAATTCGCTAAAGAAAATGCTGGAATAGGTTCAACAGCACTGAGGTACAAAATAGAGGCAAAAAAGAAATGCCATCCCCCTCCCCACCATAAAATAGATGCCATTATTTGATACACAGTGACTGCTGGGTTTTTTTTTTGTTCAGTTTGCAAAGGAATTTTCACTTGGCTTAGATAAATTGGTGAGGAAAGGAAACCAAATCACATGCAAGAACAATTGCCAAAAAAAAACAGGATTTTTATTTTTTTCTTGCACATGTCCACACTGTCTCCATATTCAGATAATTAAAAATTCCTCCAACTGAAAATTCACTTTGCGATGTAAGCCTGCTCAATTCCTTTAGTAAATCAGCCATTGTTTTAACAAACAGAATTATATCCAGTTAGAGTTTAGATATACTTTGAAGATTGGTTGGTGTTTTTAGGGGGTTCATTTTAAGGGTTAGGTTAAAGCAAGGGTTGTCTTTTGGAGTTAAGTCATCTTGAGTATGTGGTGCAGTTGTGGTCGCCAACTCTCAGGAAGGTTGTCTTCTTCGAGCTTGAGAGAGTTCAAAGAGGGGCTACAAAATAATTAAAGGGATATACGGCCTGAGCTACGAAGACCGCCTCCAACAATTAAATTTTTTTCTCCTTTTGAAAAGAGGCGATTAAGAGGGGACCTTATTGCAGTCTTCAAACTCATCAATGGGGACCACGATATTCAGAATAAGTTTTCTCAGAGAACCGTATTGAGAACACGTGGACACAACAAGATGTTAGAAGAGAGGGGAGTTCAATCTTTAAAAGGGCTTTTTTACTGTGTGAGTAGTAACAGGCAGTGGTATCTGCTGATAGCGTAGATAAGTTCAAGAAACTTCTAGATGAGTTTCTTCAGTCACTAAATTTAACGTGTGTGTGAATGTTGAACTGGATGGACCTTGGTCTGTATCCAACCTCGCCTACTATGCAAGTCTGGGATCAGGTTTGTGTTGGGGGAGGTTAGAGGCATTCCCTAAAGACTCATCTCTTCAGGGAAGCCTATCCCACCTCAACCTAACCACTGAACCATCACATTCTCAAACAATTCATCCCCTCACAGCTACCTCCTCATTTATCCTTTCCCCCTCTTTTAGATTGTAAGCCCTCAGGGGCAGGGCCCTCCTTACCATCTTGCCTTGAATTGTATTGTAATTATAATGTCTTCCTTACATTGTAAAGCGCTGTGCAAACTGTTGGCGCTATATAAATACTATGTAATAATAATAATTCTCTATAGATCTAGTTGAAAGACCTGGGCAATTATGGCATTTAATCTTTGCAGTCAATGCTCTATACCAACTGTCCAGCACCAAAAAAAAACCACACACCTGGAAATTATTTTACAATATAAGCTAATAAGTGGTTTTCATTTTATGCATCACGGTAATATTGTTCCATTTTGCAGCTGCCATACCTTCTAGATGGAGATGTTAAGCTGACCCAGAGTAACACAATTCTGCGCTACATTGCAAGCAAGCATGGATTATGTGAGTATCGGCTTTGGGTGGTTTGTAATACTGTGCACTTTATTGCTGTGTGAATTGGTGAAAGATTTTGGGGGATGTTACATCTTTTGTATCTTCAATACTATTCAATGTGGCACTGTGCATGTTCCTCCATATTGGACTTTTTAAAAAAAGCACCTACTTAGCGTGTAGATGGCAACCTGCCAAAAGAGTAGCAATGTCTTAGAAGGTACTCTTACCTCTATCTTTGCCAGTTTCAAAAATGTATAAGTGAAAGACAAAACTGTAGTCAAAACATGCATTTTTACATGGATCATAGGGACAAAACGTATGAGCGACCCTGTGGCATCATTACCCTAAAGTTTCTCAGCAACCACTTCACTGATTAGCTTAAACAACCATCTTAAAAGCTGATTCAGTATAGCAGTCCAAAAAAGCCATGATGTACAACATGCAGTAGGCTTATAGCATGCGATCAGTTAATACAGTTTGTGACTTTAATGAAAAACTGATTATATAAATTTGTATTTTTTTCTTGTCCCACCATTGTCTTGCAGGTGGAAAGTCGGAAAGTGAAATTAACAACGTATCATTGATTGAAAACCAAGCTATGGATTTCCGAATGGGACTTGGGACTATTGCCTACAACCCACAATTTGTAAGTGAAACCTACAGGAAAATTATTTATATTCTGCTAAATCAGAGACACAAAATATTGCCGTATACAAATACACACTATAATTCTCACAAAATATGGCCATATGCCAGTACACGCTATAATTATTGTATTAAATGCACAGGCAGTCCTCTACATGCAACCTCAATATTTTATTCACAATAGAAAATAAAACGTATCAAATGTTTAAACTGAGAATGTATTATTTTAAGAAAAAGTAAGGCAATTTTGAAATTGATGCACTCTGTTGTTACCACCCAGATCCATTATCTCCAGATGGTCTGAGACCTCACCCCTATTTTAATAATGTAATGCAAAGAAACAACATCAAAGTGGCAGTGGGGTTTTAAGAGGCGTCAGACTTCCATTTCAAAATAGTACAAAATGTATTAACAAATTTCATTAAAAATCTATAGATTGCATTAAAAACGTACATGCATAGTAATTTTCTCAGTTCTGCCTGATTGCCACATTTGTACATAATTACAGTTTTCAATATGCTTCATCTTGTGTAGCAGTTCTCAACCTGTGGGCCGCCCGGGAGAGAGAAACACTTTCGATTGCGATTGTGTGTTTTATGTTTTGTTTTTTATTCCGGACATCGGACCCCTGGCCACCGTAAGTCAGAAAAAAAACACCATTGGAATGCATAGCTTGATTCCTATTGGCTGTTTCACTTTGCAATAGCAAACTAGCTATTGCACCCGCCCACTGCTGCTGTCAATCAGCAGAGGGGGACCTGCAGTTCTCCATCAGGTCCCCATCTAGTGATTGACAACAGCAGAGGGCGGGTGCCATAGCTAGTTTGCTATTGGCTATTGCAAAGTGAAATAGCCAATAGGAATCTAGCTATGCATTCCAATGGTGTGGTTTGTTTTTTTCTGACGGCATACGGCACAATAAGACTGCAACTGTTTAATAATCAATATGTGCTCTACAGCAGAGCTTACAAGCTACATATAAAAGTGGGTTGTAATTAATAAAAATAAAAAAAGGTTTGAGTTTTTCTTTGAAATAAACTTACTATTTTTTTTTCCAAAAGAAAATTCAAACCTTTTTTTATTAATAATTACAATCCATTTTTATATGTAGATTTTATATGTAGATAATAAAAATATTTTTTTTCCCAAAAGCAAACATAAACCTTTTATTAATTATAAAAGCTGACAGCTTGTGTTATATGGTTTGCCATTTTAGCTGTTACAGCAGTGGTTCTCAACCTGTGGGTCGCTGTGTGATTTCTGCTGTGCTAGGTGAGAGTCCTCCTCAGCCCATTCCTAGCGCAGCAGTGTCGGTTCTCCCACCTCGTCACCAGATGTCGCTGCAGCAGCCGCGTCATCCCTAAATTTTACCGTTAGGGGTCACCACAACTTGGCAAATGTTACCAAGGGGTCCCGGCCCTAGAAAGGTTGAGAACCACTGATCTAGTGAATATGATGTTATCCATCTTATCTTTTTATTCTTTCCATTGTGGCAATAATTTAGAACTTGGGGATCAATGCGAATCCACTTCCAAAATACGAGGATATTGGAATAAATTTGGCAGCAGAGCCAGTGATCTTTAATTCCAAGCTGCCACATCTGTCTGTCCAGTTGGCACCCCTGTTCTCCAAGAACATGCTCCTAGCACAGTGACTGAGCTGTCACCAACAGCTCCCAGTGACTGTGGGACCACTGTGACAGCCGATCACATGACGTCCGCCTGCGACTTCGTGTTCAGAACATTGTGAAGGCCTAACAGGAGCCTGTAGCTAGGGGTTAAGGTTTTGGGCTGTGGAGTAGGCATGTATAAAGCATTTGTTTGTACATGCACTTTGAAGGGACAGCGTCTCTTTAAAGCCATTTTGACACCCTCATTAAGGACGTTGTCATGGATGGCGGGCCGAGTGGGCTGCCAAAGGGGTACGGCCATGCGGGAAGGGCCGGAAGATGCATGGGCTATCGCCGTCCTTCTCCCGAACACTCCTAGTTCATACACTCTGTGGAGTGGCAGACTGGCACTCGGGACACACACTGCTCTCGCTAGCAGTTACAGGTTGGCTACACTAGGCACAATTACCGCAAGTTAGTACCTCCACTCAGTCTCCTGCACTACTGCTGGTCGCCACTGGAAGGAGACTCGCCCAACTCGAGCTAGCTGAACACAGGCAGATGCAAATGTCGCATACAATCTAGTGTACTCCTAATGGTTGTGTGGCAGCTTACGTGGTTTCCTCAAGCCCACTAAGATTCCCCAAACTATCCTCTTGGCTAGAACCTTGGTGTACCCACTTACATAGTTACATAGTATTTGAGGTTGAATAAAGACACATGTCCATCAAGTCCAACCTATTGTGTGTGTGTAAAGATCCCCAAGTCATCTCGTTTTTAGGAGTACTTGTACTCCTGTATATTACCGTTTCTCAGGAAATCGTCCAAAAGCTTCTTGAACGATTCCACACTATTAGCTGAAATCACTGCTTGTGGCAACGAGTTTCAGACCCTAACCGTGCGAACCTCAAATTCTACTAAATAGTCCTTAATCATTTCCTCTAGCAGTTTGTCATTCCCTCCTAGCAGTTTAATCATTCCCTCTAGCAGTTTTACTTCTACTTACACACACACCTGCCTGGCAAGGACTTGCAACCAAGTTTCTAGGCACTGATGATACAGATTATCGACTATACACAGATCAACTGCATGAAGTTGTTTACTACAATTAACCCTGTGCTGGCAGATATTTGTTGTAAACCCAGATGTGCACACAGGTAAAATAACTTTTGCCGCTTTGCGACTTTGCTTACCTGACTGCTAACTGTTAAAGCTGATTTTAATATGAATGTATTCAATATTTTAGGAAACCCTTAAAGGTCCATACCTTGAAAAACTTCCAGTTGCCCTAGGAAGATTCTCTCGTTTTCTGGGAGACAGACATTGGTTTGCCGGGGACAAGGTAAATGTCCTGCAGTATAAGTTATAAAGTAGTAATCATTCTGTATTTTTAGACCAAGCATGTTATGCATTGCTAAATTGACAAGTGTTTAATATAGTATAATTTTTTTTCCTCAAAAGATCACATTTGCGGACTTTCTGATGTATGATGTCCTAGATCAACACAAGTTTCTGGACCCCAATTGCCTGCAAAACTTTCCGAACTTGCAGGACTTCCTAATGCGGTTTGAGGTAAGAGTGGACTGCATTAGCCTCCATTCACCTATAGTTTGCGTTTCCTCCACGGTTTTCCATGCAGCAGACTGCACGGCACGGAAATGGTAAAATCTTTCAACTGCATGGTTTCCGCTGCTTTGCAGCTATTACTATAGCTGTGAATGTGAGGAATCCACCCCTGTAATCGCGCTTGGACCTATTTATTTATGTTGCAGTCCCTGCAATCGTCTGAACAATGCACATTTTAAGAGCATTTGTTTTTTTATGTTTACAGCAGATCACGGCATCTATGGGGGATCACATATGTTTGGAATTCCAGGGACCATAAATATTGATCAAAATATAAAGAAAACCAATAGAACTGAGGTTCTTCAAGATTTGAAGGCTTGTGACTTCAGATTTTATGACTTGGCTTTTTTTTTTTACATTTTAGGTAGTGTGGGTGAAAACCTCCTGTCAAGTTTTCATTGCCTTTTGAGACCCTGGGGTGGAGTTCCTCACTTCCTGTCAGAAAATAGGGGAGTCTAGGAATCTAAAATGTTGCCATACACCTGTTATGGTGAAAGCTGTCAAAGGATGGATATCTACTTGCTATAGAAGTGAGAGGATTCCACAGGGACCCAGTCAGTGATGGATCCCTGAAGCTCAACCATCCACACGCTAACTGAAACTATGACCTTGGAGATGAATACAGATGTAACTTTCTGATCAAGTGGTTAAAATATCACTGGCTCCCTAGTGAAACTCCTTCACAGAAATTTTTAGAAGATGCCCTTCAAAGAAAGGAAAATGTAAATCCTGCTCAGTACCTTAGGTGGCACTGGAATAGGAAATACAACCAGGACGCAGGTGGCAATAAAAGCCTGGACAGATTTTAACCTTTTGTTCACACCATTTTTTAATATTTATTGCTGTTTAGGCTCTAGTTTTCCAATTGTCTTTGTTTTGTTGTTGTTCTTTTTTACCAGTACCTATGTTAGCATATTTAACATTTGCAGAGACGTCAGTACATTAAGGACTAATTTAGAATCTTGTAAATAAATGTTCAATAAATGTATTATGCACTGATCCCAAGAACAAGGTGACTAACACACGACAACAAATTACAGTTCACATTTGATCAGAGTATCGTTACTGTGTGACATTATGCAATGTTATAATGTTACTAAATGAAGTTGTTTTTTTTTTTGCAGACTCTGCCAGCTATTGCTGCATACATGAAATCACCACGCTTCATGAAGACCCCAATTAATAGCCGAATGGCATCATGGGCCAACAAAAAATAATGTGATCCAGCTAACACGCTAGTTTATCATTCTGGGGAATTGCTCTTCACAGCTTGTTTGTGTGTCATTGCTTCATACTGACTGTTTTTTTCTATTAAAAAATAATAAAATAGCATGGATTACAGTTGTCTGTGGTAATGAACATAAAGTGCAAAAAATAGATCTCAGGATTTTCTAGTAACATCACACGACACAAGTATCCATAAGTTTCCACACTTGTACAATGAGCCACCAATGTACATTAAAAGTTAGGGGGGTATTTCTAATGGAAAACCTATAGCGCTACCCACTCTGTTATACTCCGCAGAATTACACACACCGCAACCTGCATTTTTATAATCCTACATCACAGGACACAAGAAGCTCCATTTAGATGATGGGACACTGGCCATTTTAAAACTGCAGGACTGCCCTGTAATAACTGATTACAGTCCCAGCCTGCCTCAGGTTTTGCTTTTGTCCTTGGGTGATAGAAGCTTTCTCTCAGCTCTAACAGAAGCACATACTTTTAAAAGTACTTTTTCCACTTTAAGACTTTTCTAGCAAGTTTCTCTAAGCTGCTTGCAGCCCCTGTGGTTTAATTCTTGGCTTGGCCGGGGCGGCTGCTTATAGGAAGGTGCAGGACTGGCCTGTAATGTGCTCGGAGCACTAGATTCTGTGTGGGGCATTTACCTTGGCACTTAGTGCAGCATGTTGAGTAGGTGCAGGATGCGATACAGGTCCAAGGCTGTGGTACATCTACTGGTGGAGCCCTGTCCCTGAATGCCCACTGGTAGGGCAAGGATCAGAGGGGGGGTGTCCATTAAGTGGCTGCTGGAACTTTCCAAGTGAGATTACAAGTAGAGTAAGTGCTTTTGAGATCACTCAAGTGCTTTTGCTGCAGCCAGGTGTCGAGTGTGACTTTTGTCCAGTCACTGAGGGGTTAATATGGGGCATTGCTGTGACTCTTGTGTCACAGCTTTAGGCAGTTGGAAAGCTGAGTCTCTAAATTTGGCTCCATGTTTCAGTCTCCTTGGGGCTGCTGGGGAGCTTTTGTGCCTGCCAAGCCTCCCTCTGGGTGTAGTGCTGTGCATCTGCCCTCCCATTTCCTTTCTTTTGTCACACACTCTGAACTGTCCAATCTGCTGCTTCAACTAGGCCAAGGGAGTGAAACCACCGCATGTGCTATGCACTTGGTCGCCATTCTGCCTACAAATGTCTGAACACAAGGCACCCTCCAACCTCTGCAGTTCATGAATACCTTTTGGCGATACCTTTTTTTAGATAGGAGACATATGAGAGGCAGGCTCTGTGGCTACCCTGCCCCACAATGGTTTGTTGGAATGTTCTGTCCCTCTGATGTAGTTTTTGCCAGTCCTATGTTCTGCTCCTTTTCCTCATTGATATCCCCTTCAGGGACCTCCCTGAGCACCTCCCAAGGGTACCCTCCACTACTTTACCATCTAGAGAAGAGTTTGCGTCAGTAATTGCTTACTTAATGGGGAACGTATGTGACATTTTTGAGATCTCAGACTGCAGGGGTCACAAGCAGGCCCTTTTACCTTGCCCCTCAGTTCCCCCTCTGAGTTTCCTCTGTCTCCCTTTTGCACTCCCTGAGAGAAAAGGCTGTTTCCAGTACTGTGGATCCAGCCCAGGAAGAGAATCTGTCTCCTCATGTTCCTAAAGATCAAAAACACTATTTCTGTCCTTGTGGACGCAGTTCATACTTGATTGCAGTTAGAGCTGCCTGCTTTGACCTTGCCAAAGGTCACTAGTCTGGGATCTTTAAAAATACCCATACCTTCTAAAACCTTCCTTGTGCACTAATTTTTACAGCCAGTGTATGGTGACTGGGATCACCCTGAAAAATTATTTACTCCTCCCAAATAGTTTGCTCATCAATGCCCTATTGAGGGTTTTCTTAAAATAAGTGTAAACTGAGTTTTTTTTAAAAAGCACCATGGCCCTTTTTAGCCATGATGTGTTAGTATGCACAACACATCATGGCAGGGACCTCTTCTACAGGAAGCTTTTAAGGTCTTGTAGAAGAGGTCCCTTGAAAACGGGGACCTGTTCTACAAGACCTTAATGGTTTCTGTAGAAGAGGTAACTGTTTTCAAGGACAAGAGTGTAGAAGCCCTCTTCAGAGCTTTATTTGCCTTTTGCAGGCCTTGCTATGCAACCTGCTGTTGCTACCATGGCTGTGTCAGACCTTATCTGGTCTAAATCTATGGCTAGGGACCCTGGGTCTATCTATCTTAACGTATCCTGCCATTCTCAAACAACTACAACTTTTCTCTGTGCTCTTGTATCATGGCCTGGCAGAAACCATTCAACAAATCTCCAGGATCAATCTCCTATATGTTCAAGTGCAATGGATCCTGCACTGTTCCAGGTTTCAGAAAGTTGTGACCAAGAATTACAAACTGGAGTTTTGCTCCTTGCCTCCTCACTTTCTGTTGTTGAACTTGCCAATATCTTAAGATCCCTTGGTGCCCTAGATCACTTCAGATGCAAAAAGATTTCTGGGATTCTAGTCTCAACCTGTTCACTGTCCCTAAAGCAAAGGAGGAGGGTATTTGATATGCAGATTTTCTATATGGAACATCCGTTCAGTCATTGACTTCCTTCACTGGGTGATTTCCTGGCCTCAGTGGACATCAAAGATGCATATTTGCGCATCCCTTTTTTTTTCCTGCTCATCAGCGTTATCGGTGTTTTGCAGTAGGCACACAACCCTAATACTACTGTTTGGCCTTCCATTTGGCATGTCCACTGCACCTTGGATTTTCACCAAGTTGCTGGCCCTTGTTTTGGCTCTGCTTCGGTATCAAGGGATTCACATAGCAGGGTACTTGGATGACCTCCTCATAGACCAGTTAGTGCAAGCCTTATCTGACAATTGATACAAACCCTGCAGAACCCCTTATCAGTTGGATTACCTGGGCCTAGTCTTGGACATGCTCTGTCTAGAGTCATCCTTCCTTTGGAAAATATCCAATCGTTTGCTTCCATGCTAGGACCATGAGTTCCAGCCATTCAGTTTTGCATAAAGGTTCTGTGCTTAATGGTTGCCTCCTTCAAGGGATTTCCACATGCTCGGTTTCACTCCAGGCCTTTGCAGCTCCATGTTTTTGCTGCAAAGGAAAAAGATTTAGACCCTGAACCTACTCCATTTGTCTTTTTGGAAAAACAAGGCTTGTTGTGGCATGATGGATCTCCAACTTGGTGCTGGAATTGGGGAGAAGTCGTTCACCTACTGATGGTATCATAGGTGCTCCAAAGTGCTCATTTTGGTCTAGGGTGTACAACAAAAAAACATTATACTCTCCTGAACCTTGGCCCCCCTCTGCTGCGGCTGTCTGTAGATCCATGTCTAATACATTGAGGATGCTGAGGGATCATTACATCGACAGAGTGTGGGGGGCGGTCTAGCAACCAGGTAGGATAGAGGTTCATGTGGGTATACTTTATGTCCTGCTACAGGGTGCCGTCCTGATGTCTCCAGTTGAAGATCTGTGGTTAGTTCTCCTAGCAGACCTAGCATCCAGTCATTAGGCACTGTGACATGACATCACCACAAAGTGCTGAGAAGGAGTGCAGGTAAAGTGATTATATGGGGTCAGGGGACACCCTTTGTAGAGACATTGTCTTTGCTTTTCATGGGCAAAGTGACAATGTACCTATGATGCATATCTAAACCCAAAAACAAAAATGTACTATATTGTAGTACTACCAGTCCTTTGTTGTGGTGGATGCATTAGTTATTTTTAGGGAACCACCAATATATTGGCTGCCGAAACATATCGTCTGAAAATGGCACTTTTGGCTAAACGCCGAAAGTGCAATTTTTCTGCCGATACAGCAGCGCATCCCTGCTTTCTTTCCTCTCTGCTGGGTGCTGCTCTGTGTCCCAGTGGGGAGGACAGAAAGTCTGACAGACGACCAAGCGCTGCTGGAGGAGAGCGATGTGAGCGGCCGGCGTCTCTCCTCCCACTCCCTGTCATACTCCGGCAGAGCAGTGTGTTAACAGAGACACCCAGCGCTGTCACAGGAGGCTGAGCTCTCCTCCGGCACCCAGGGCCGGCGTTACCGTTAGGCAAACAAGGCAGCCGCCTAGGGCACGCTGCCGCCTAGGGCGCAGCCAGCCCGTCTTCCCCGAGACTCCAGCGGATTGACCGCCCGTCTGCACGGACTAAGGCGCAGTTCCGTGCGGCCACTTGAAAAAGCTGTGCGCCTGTGGCAGCGTCCTGTCAGTGGGAGGCGGGGCGTGTTGTGAGTCCCGGGCTGAGCAGGCTGCGACGCTGTATGAGGAGGTAAGTTTGCTCTCCTCTTCCCCTCCCTCCCTCTCTCTCTCTGCTTGTATTGTAATAGAAAACAAACTATTGCTCAGTCTTATACAATCACTAGAAATTCATGTGATTGTATAAGACTGAGCAATTACAGTGACCCTCTGTACCCCTCCTGGGACACCTTCCGCACCCCTCCTGGGACCCTCTGCTCTCCTCCTGAGACCTTCTGCCCGAGACAGCAGACCGGCACCCCGGAACAGAACGGCAGCACAGAGTATGTAGAAAATTCATATAGTATCATTCTGCATTGCTGTATACTGTATTGCTGTGATTTGTAGTTCTCAATAGCTGATGGCATTTTTCTGCATTGCTATATAATGTATTCCTGCGATTTATTGTCCCAAGAATACATTTTTTTCATTTTTATGGTTTTTTTTTATGGGGGGGGAGTGGGGATGCAAGTAGTTGGTCTTGCCTAGGACGCACAATAGACTAGCACCGGCCCTGCCCACACCGCTCGCTCAGCCTCCTGTGACCGCTGTCAGGATGGAGAGCGGTACAACTAGTCGGTGATCAGTGATCGCTGAGTGTTTGTAAATAATTGAGGATATAGTATGGTGAATAGTAAGTGATCTACATCACCTCCTGTTCATTCATAATTGTGGTTATAGTAAACATACTCTGTCCTCATGTTATGAATGAACAGGAACACTTAGTATAGAGGATTCCTGTTCATTTATAACTGGGGATGCAGAAAAAGAGATTGAGGTCTCTGTGTCCTCAATCTCTTTTTCTATTTTAAAAGGGAAATATCAGGGGTCTGATTAGACCCCTGATATTTCCCGAAGCCCATAAAAGTAAAGTAAAAAAAAAATGTAAATTAAAAATGAAGAAATAAATATAAAAAATGTAAGTTTATAAATAAACTTTGAAAAAAAATTTAAATAAAAAACATTTTCGGTTTCGGCCTGATATTTTTTTTATTGTTTCGGTTTTGAAATTTCCATTTTGGTGCACCTCTAGTTATTTTTCAGTCTTTTTTTTAACTTTATTTTCAACTGGAGACCCTCCCAGTAACATATTTCCTGTCCTAGGGTAACAGCGCTCACTCACTATACCATATGTATGGAGAAGCACTGTTGTCACCCTTGAACAGAACTACAGAACACCTCCTCCATAGCATTGGGGGAGGTGTTCTACAGTCCATGGAGATTGCAGTTAGCAATACAGATAACAGTTGGCACACAATGCAAGAAGTTAACTCACAAGGTTTCTGGGAGGGTCAGCAGGTATTTTTTGCACTTATTAAACAGATAACAAAATGCTTTTAATGGTGTTGTTAACAAACCAGTAGATATGGTAGTAAAAATGAGACGTTCATTGTTTATACATCTTAAATATTTTCTGAGTCACTGACCTGTATTAAATGTACATATAAGTTATGGGATCACTCTACATACTTGTTTTAAGTCAGTAACTCTATAAAGCACTTTTACCAGTGACCGTGCAACTAGAACTTTCAGAAGATCAACGATAGAAGCGACAATATTTCTTTAAGTACAAGTTTCCTTTAAAAATCAGCATGATCTGGAATAAATGTACTGAGCAATATATACTTAAAGTGACACTAAACTTGAGAGTTAAATCTCTGAAATACATTTAAGTGCCTCTGCCTATTAACAATGCTGTAGCTTATTTGTGCATCACAGTTGTGGATCCTCCAACCATCTCTGAATAGGTGCTGACACTGTCCTTCCTTCTAGAGGGTGGTTACTTTTGTTCCTCATGGTACCTGTGTGTAAAGTAGCCACCACTCCAAGCTCACTAAATTTATAGTTATGCATGAGTATATACAGTGGCTTGTAAACGAATTCACACTCCTTGGCAATTTTCCTATTTTGTTGTATTACCACTTGGAATTAAAATAGATTTTGTGGGGGGTTTGTATCATTTGATCTATACAGCATGCCTACCACTTTGAAGATGCAAAATATGTTTTATTGTGATACAAACAAGAAATAAGACAAAAACAGAAAACTTGAGCATGCACAACTATTCACACACCCCCTCCCCCAAAATCAATACTTTGTAGAGCCACCATTTGGAGCAATTACAGCTGCAAGTCTCTTGGGATACATCTCCATAAGCTTGGAACATCTAGCCAATGGGAATTTTGTCCATTCTTCAAGGCAAAAGTGCTCCAGCTGCTTCAAGTTGGATGGGTTTTGCTGGTGTAGAGCAATCTTTAAGTCATGCCACAGATTCTCAATTGGATTGAGGTCTGGGCTTTGACTAGGCCATTCCAAGACATTTAAATGTTTCCACTTAAACCACTCGAGGTTTGCTTTAGCAGTATGCTTAGGGTCATTGTCCTGCAAGAAGATGAACCTCCGTTCCAGTCTCAAATCTCTGGCAGGCTGAAAAAGATTTCCCTTAAGAATTTCTCCATATTTAGCGCCATCCATCATTTCTTCAATTCTGACCATTTTGCCAGTCCCTGCTGATGAAAAACATCCCCACAGCATGATGCTGCCACCACCACCATGCTTTACTGTGGGAATGGTGTTCTTGGACTGATGAGAGGTCTTGGCTTTGCGCCAGACAAAATGTTTTCCTTGAAGGCCAAAAAGCTGAATTTTAGTCTCATCTGACCAGAGTACCTTCTTCCATATGTTTGGAGAGTCTCCCGCCTGAATTTTGGTAAACAGCAAACGTGTTTTCTTATTTTGTTCTGTAAGCAATGGCATTTTTGGGCATTCTTCCATAAAGCAATGGCATTTTTGGGCATTCTTCCATAAAGGCCAGCTCTATAGAGTCTATATATATGATCTGCGCTACAGATGTAATAGAACCCTATGAGCTGCAGTGCTAAAAAAAGAGTGTATAACGCTCCCCAATATAAATAAATAAAAACCATGCACTGCAAAGGGTAAAAATGTCTCCACAAAGTTAAACTACATAAAGTGCATTCATCAATCAATCCATAAAATCATGTTATACACCTCAACATGAGGTGTGTGCATATATAAAAACTTTCCAAAAATGAACTGTAGATAAAAAAAAAGTGCAGGTGGCAAATCTATTAACCACTCAAATGCATAACTGCGGTCAAATAACTCAAAAACACCAAACTTCTGTGTTCTATCCCATGCTTCTATACACCCTCAGTGAAGGTAGAAACGATCGCATATAAGAAAAACAGCAGCATCTGTCTGTTCAAAATCTCTTCTCACTCTTCCCCGGATGTGATGACATCAGCGTGTGCCCGCTTATTGACCCATTTCATCACCAAGGACTTCGTCTGGACGGCGTACAGCTCTGTGGAGTGTACGGCATAAAGCGATCCTATGGACAGATACTCCAATTTCCGCTGTGGAGCTTTGCAGCTCCCTCAGGGTTATCCTTGGTCTCTTTGTTGCCTCTGATTAATACCCTACATGCCTGATTTGTAAATTTGGTGGGTAGACCTCTCTTGGCAGGTTTGTTGTGGTGCCATATTCTTTCCATTTTTTAAGAATGGATTTCATGGTGCTCCGTGGGATGTTCAAAGTTTTGGATAGTTTTTTTTTAATAAGTTAGATGCTTTTATTGCACCTTATTAAACTGGTCATTGGTATTCACTTGTGCTGCAGTGAGAAGCGTGAGAATGCCATTTCTGTTCCTCATCACAGCTACATAAAAGGAGATAAGCCATGATAATCATTATCGTGGCTTATCTCTGCTTTTTTAGGCATACACCACAGGTGGACAATCCCACTGTATCAGGTGCCCCCAGCTTCCTCTCCACTAATGGCTCTATTGCTGCTTGCAGTGTGCTTACTAATGCAGCAGATGTCTGCAGTCTGGAGTAATTTGGCCCTCTGCTCCTGGAGCCTCTGCCATCTTTGTAGTCTTCCCTATCTTTATTGGGCGTGGCTGCCTGCTCTACTCTGTAGGTTTTTTTTCTTCAGTCATAGATGGGTTTCTAGGCCATATAGCTCAGATGTTTGCTGAATGTGAACACATTGGGCACAAGCTTCCTGCTGTACATTGACCTACAGATTTGGTATCAGATTTGCCTGCAGCCTCTGAGCCATCAGCCACTGAGACTCCCTGATCCAGAGTTGCTCCAGTTCTTACCAGAGGAATTTGCACCTAAGAGTCACAGGCTTTGATACAGTGAAGAGGAGGAGTAAGTCACATTCTGAGGAAGGGGGCGTGACCCCAGAAACGCGTTAATGCAGACACTCTGTGCTGATACACAGCACCATCTGTGCAGCTCTTATCTATCCTATACCATTCCTTGGTTATTTATAAGCTTGTTGTGTTCTACTTTTGTGAGTGTTATTTTTACTTTTGCCGTCTTCCATTAAAAACTATCTACACTAGGGTAGGCACCTCTTGTTTTTGTTTCCTTCTCAGATATCACAGTTTCCCTGGCTGAAGTGAGGCCGCGACCTATAGCACTCCTGCATGTTAACCCTTTAGTGGAGTGGTCCTTTTGGCGCTTTCTTTTGTTCTTCACTCTGGGTTTTTAACCTCCCAAACCAGAAAGAATAAAATACGGCCCATCTTGGATCTGAAAGTTCCTAATGCCTTCATTCACGCTCAGAAGTTCTGTATGGAATCCAACTGGCCTTTCATCCCCTCCCTTCACCGGGGAAACTTCCTGGGCACAAAGGAAATGTTAGTCAAAGCAATAATCTTTCCCTGAAATGTACTATACCTACACCAAATCATATCCACATAACTCAAAGTTTTGTCATATTCAGTGGCTTTATTAGGAGGGATATTATTAAATACAACATCAGTCATGAGGATGTTTGAGCACACCATAGTGAGCAGTGACAAAGAAAATGGCCGCCTAGTCTCACCCCTATATATACAGTGGGGGGAGGATTTATTATAGCAATTGCGACAGTATTAGCCTCCTAAATAATTTTTTTAATGTGTAAATCTGTCTTCAAACATGTGCCCCTGTTTTGGCCAGAGCTTGCACTACTTTTCCAACTGCACATGTTTTGCACCTGTTTTGACCAGAGCTTGCGATACTTTTCCAACTGCACGTGTTTTGCACCTGTGTTGACCAGAATAATGGCGCCGGTCAACACCGACCACCAACCTCTGCACTCTGTTACATATTCCTGATCCCTGTGCTGCCCTGACAACAATGTATACTGCTCTGCCAGGCTGGCCGGTCAGTTCTGAATGATAGGTTTAGCAGCCTCCTCTTTCCGATGCTGGCAGAAGTGATACAGCTATAACTATTTAAACAGATGCTCGCCATCCATATTCAGCTTCTAACAGGTTATGCTAAATGTTTTAAATAGGAAGGGGTGGGGCAAATTTTCGCCCAGGTCTAGTCTTGCCTAGGGCAGCACAAAACCACAAAACCTAAATACCCCACTGGTTATACTGCTACCTACAGTAAGAGTATACTCTAGGCACAAAAAACCTAGAGGCCAGCCCACAGGGGCTAAAACTTGGTATTCACTTGTGCTGCAGTGAGAAGCGTGAGAATGCCATTTCTGTTCCTCATCACAGCTACATAAAAGGAGATAAGCCATGATAATCATTATCGTGGCTTATCTCTGCTTTTTTAGGCATACACCACAGGTGGACAATCCCACTGTATCAGGTGCCCCCAGCTTCCTCTCCACTAATGGCTCTATTGCTGCTTGCAGTGTGCTTACTAATGCAGCAGATGTCTGCAGTCTGGAGTAATTTGGCCCTCTGCTCCTGGAGCCTCTGCCATCTTTGTAGTCTTCCCTATCTTTATTGGGCGTGGCTGCCTGCTCTACTCTGTAGGTTTTTTTTCTTCAGTCATAGATGGGTTTCTAGGCCATATAGCTCAGATGTTTGCTGAATGTGAACACATTGGGCACAAGCTTCCTGCTGTACATTGACCTACAGATTTGGTATCAGATTTGCCTGCAGCCTCTGAGCCATCAGCCACTGAGACTCCCTGATCCAGAGTTGCTCCAGTTCTTACCAGAGGAATTTGCACCTAAGAGTCACAGGCTTTGATACAGTGAAGAGGAGGAGTAAGTCACATTCTGAGGAAGGGGGCGTGACCCCAGAAACGCGTTAATGCAGACACTCTGTGCTGATACACAGCACCATCTGTGCAGCTCTTATCTATCCTATACCATTCCTTGGTTATTTATAAGCTTGTTGTGTTCTACTTTTGTGAGTGTTATTTTTACTTTTGCCGTCTTCCATTAAAAACTATCTACACTAGGGTAGGCACCTCTTGTTTTTGTTTCCTTCTCAGATATCACAGTTTCCCTGGCTGAAGTGAGGCCGCGACCTATAGCACTCCTGCATGTTAACCCTTTAGTGGAGTGGTCCTTTTGGCGCTTTCTTTTGTTCTTCACTCTGGGTTTTTAACCTCCCAAACCAGAAAGAATAAAATACGGCCCATCTTGGATCTGAAAGTTCCTAATGCCTTCATTCACGCTCAGAAGTTCTGTATGGAATCCAACTGGCCTTTCATCCCCTCCCTTCACCGGGGAAACTTCCTGGGCACAAAGGAAATGTTAGTCAAAGCAATAATCTTTCCCTGAAATGTACTATACCTACACCAAATCATATCCACATAACTCAAAGTTTTGTCATATTCAGTGGCTTTATTAGGAGGGATATTATTAAATACAACATCAGTCATGAGGATGTTTGAGCACACCATAGTGAGCAGTGACAAAGAAAATGGCCGCCTAGTCTCACCCCTATATATACAGTGGGGGGAGGATTTATTATAGCAATTGCGACAGTATTAGCCTCCTAAATAATTTTTTTAATGTGTAAATCTGTCTTCAAACATGTGCCCCTGTTTTGGCCAGAGCTTGCACTACTTTTCCAACTGCACATGTTTTGCACCTGTTTTGACCAGAGCTTGCGATACTTTTCCAACTGCACGTGTTTTGCACCTGTGTTGACCAGAATAATGGCGCCGGTCAACACCGACCACCAACCTCTGCACTCTGTTACATATTCCTGATCCCTGTGCTGCCCTGACAACAATGTATACTGCTCTGCCAGGCTGGCCGGTCAGTTCTGAATGATAGGTTTAGCAGCCTCCTCTTTCCGATGCTGGCAGAAGTGATACAGCTATAACTATTTAAACAGATGCTCGCCATCCATATTCAGCTTCTAACAGGTTATGCTAAATGTTTTAAATAGGAAGGGGTGGGGCAAATTTAGATGGGGGGTGGGGGGGGGGGCGCCCAGGTCTAGTCTTGCCTAGGGCAGCACAAAACCACAAAACCTAAATACACCACTGGTTATACTGCTACCTACAGTAAGAGTATACTCTAGGCACAAAAAACCTAGAGGCCAGCCCACAGGGGCTAAAACTCACACCATGCTCCATTCAGCTTAGTGTCTTTTAGGAGAATGGATGTCTCTCCTTAGCTTGATCCTTTCTTTACTGTGAATTCACTGCAGAGTTCATTCCAGGCCCAGAGCTGTAGAAGTTGCTTTGCCTGGACTTGTCTCTGGGGACTCGCTTCTGTTGTGAGTAGGCTATGTGCATAGCACGGGGGACATCCTACTTTTTTTTTTATGATGGCGATGGGGTGTTTTGTGTACTGGGCTGACTGCAGGCACCTCTCGCACTTCTTTACCATCTTCTCGTGTCCATTTTCATTGACATCTTGGAAGGGGTGGAACTTCCAGGGCATGCACTTTTTATTCTCTTTTCTGGCTGGTACAAATGAGGCTGCATCTCTCTATGGGTGCACATTGTAGCACCTGTGCCTGCATTAGCCACGCCACCATCTGCAGTGATGATCAGTCTCTCAGGCTGATCGCCCTCAGCCCCTTGGGCTCTATTCCTGGTTGCCAGGTGCTCAGGATTTGGCAGTAGCCCATAGAGAAGGGGTAGTGAATTAAAATTCAAGGAGATCCAGTGAGTAAAATTTTCATCGAGGTCTAAATCATGGTCCAGACAGAACAGTCACTCACTAAGTTACATAAGTTATACTTCCCTCTCCCTTTACTTTATCCAGTATTTTACACATGAAATAGCAGCTGGAATCTGCATGCTGGTTGTTTCAAGAGAGGGGCATACATTTCACCAATGGTGACTGGCTTTTGCAAGAACTTGGGTCAGGGGAAGGCTATCAATTATGAAATGGCTTGCAATTGACTACAAATTGTAATTAATAGCAGTGCTGTAAGTAGAGTTACTACCTTGTGGTCTAGAGCCTTGGTTCTCAACTGGTGGGTCGTGACCCAAAAGTGGGGGCACTGTCAGTGCGCACAACAAGCAGCCATTCAAAATATGCTGCCCAGCGCCAAGTTTCAGCTTGAGGTGTGGTGGGCTGGGGATATGGCTGCGAGGGAGCTCCATCCATACATGCATTGCTTACAGCACCGTACCATGCAATCACACCTACCGCGCATTCTGGTGCGGGAGGTGTGTTGCATTGCCATTAATTTGAACGGCAAACCAAAGGCATCTCTCACCCACAGTTCCATTGCCCTCACCAGAACGCACGGTACCGCAATGCCGTGCGCTCCCTTGTGGACCAACTTGGGTCACGACTTAAAGGCTGAGGACAAATATGGGTCCTTAGGTTAAGAACCACTGGTCTAGAGAGATGGATGCTCATGCGATTAAGCTATGCCCACTACAACAGTAACTGGGTACAACCCATTGCGTAACTAAACTGATGTGTGCTAAGGCTAAACTGCGGTACTTAACCTTGGTAAGTGACAGTGTGCCATTCACTGGGGTTACAGCATAGTCTAGACCAGGCCTTCTTAAACTTTCTTCACTCGGGACCCATTTTTGGCCTAGGAAATTTTTACCCCAGCGTCGGACGGTGTCTATCCTAACCTCCAGCAGCTGTGCTCCACTTCTGCTGGGTTAAAGAAAACTCTGTCAATGTAAAAAGAAAACCCCCTAAAAAAACGTTCCTGCGCGCACATGCTCAGGAAGGTACTAAGTGCACAGGGGAGCCCGCGACCTTAACAACTACACTACACTACATTTTAAACATTAAACGAAAAGAAAAAAATCTTGCTTAGAGCCCAGGCCTCCCCACCTGGGCCCCTCACAAGTGCCGGCCGTACCCCCCTGATGGCGGTCCTGGCCGGGGATTCAGATTGCGACCCCCCCTGTTCACTTGCGTGACCCCATATGGGGTTGCGAACCACACTTTAAGAAGCACTGGTCTAGACAAGACAGGTAGATCAGGTAGATACACAGGTAGATCAGAGTCCAATCGGTACCGAATCAGAAGCGAGCAAAAGCAGGGTCAAAACTAGCAGGGTCATACACGATATATACAGAGCAGATATCAGCTGGGTCAAGCAGGAGCACACAAGGTAACAACGCTATCACGAGCACTGGTGGTGTGCTGATACAGGAGATTTAAAGGGCAGCTGGCCAATTACCGTTGTTTCCCAGGCAAAGACTGTCAGGTGAGTTTTTCTGAGTATTAAAGGGACAGCCCGAATTCTAGTACTGACAGGTGGTAACTCGGCTAATTTATTGGTGATCTGCAATTATGCTTGGTTGACTTTCATTAGGGGTAGCCATAAAAAGGTTAGGAGGGTAAGCCTGGTACCTCACTTGAGTAATTAGTGCTAAGGACTATAAAGATCACGGGCCCAGAATAGCAGAAATCTGTTTGTTGGAATTTGAGGATGGCTAAACAAAATTAGGGGCAGCCTGAGGTCATTTGAACTGAATTGAAGGCTGCATTGTTTCCCAAGATGAGGGAAGATAGAATTTCATAATTTATATGCTCAAACACAGAGCACCTCCAAAACTGCAGCTCTTGTGGGATTTTCCCAGTCTGCAGTGGTCAGGATTTACCAAAAGAGGTCCAAGGAAGGGAATCCGGTGAACCGGCGTCAGGTTCATGGTTGGCCAAGGCTCATTGATGCATGTGGGGAGTGAAGGCTGGCCCTTGTAGTCCCATCCAATAGAAGTGCTGCTGTAGCTCAAATGCTGGTTCCAATAGAAAGGTGTCTCAACACACAGTGCATTGCAATTTCTTGTGTATAGGGCCACATACCAGTCAGGGTGCCCATGCTGACCCATGTCCACCACCAAGAGCGCCTACAATGGGCACGTAAACATCAGATCTGGAACACGGAGAAATGGAAGAAGGTGGCCTAGTCTGATGAAACACGTTTACTTTTACATCATGTGGATGGCTGGGTGCGTGTGTATCGCTTACCTGGGGAAGAGATGGCACCAGGATGCACTATGGGCAAAAGGTAAGCCGGCAGAGGCAGTGTGATGCTTTGGCAATGTTCTGCTGGGAAACCTTAGGTCCTGCCATTCATGTGGATGTTACTTTGACATGTACATCCTACCTAAACATTGTTGCTGACTAATTACACCCCTTCATGGAAACAGTATTCCCTGATGGCCTCTTTCAGCAGCATAATGCTCCCAGCCACACTGCAAAAATGGTTCAAGAATAGTTTGAGGAGCACAACAACGAGTTTTGAGTGTTGACTTGGCCTCCAAATTTTTTAGATCTCAATCCAATTGAGCATCTGTGGGAGGCCCCACCTAGCAACTTACAGAACTTAAAGGATCTACTACTGATGGCTTGGTGCCAGATACCACAGCATGCCTTCAGAGGTCTAGTGGAGTCCATGCCTCAAAGGGTCAGGGCTGTTTTGGTGGCAAAAGGGGGACCTACTCAATATTAGGCGGGTGGTCATTATGTTACGACCAGAGAATGTCCTTTGTGGGTATGTAGGGTATAATTAAATGAATATTTTTGTGCATCAATTTTTATGTGATAATGTACCTGGCTTCTGGGTTGCAGCCAACTTGTAGAGCATATATGAGGCTGCTTTGCATGTCATTGATAGAGCCAGTGCACACAGTGATCTGCATAGCACATGGTGCAGTCATGAAGGAACCACCAGACTCCTTGAAGGTGGCATGGGAGTTAGCAGCATGCACTGTAAATAGGCTGGTGAGCCATGGACACCAGACATTAAAGCTGCAGGAGCAGGCTGACTTTATTAGGCTTCAACAAAATGGTGAATGCCACCTAGCTCTGTAATCAACTACACATCCTAAATGCAGTGGTATCCCTAGCCTTTTTGCCTCCTGAGGCAGCCGGCGGGGGGAGACGGGAGGTGGCGGTGGTGGAGTGACGCCACCCTCTGCAGACACTGCATGTCGTCACCTGGCTCAGCGTCCCTTTCTGACCCTGACAACCAGTGATATCTGTAAATTAATTCCTTTACCTATATCCTCCCACCTGATCTGCTATATCTAGTGCACCATTACCATGCTCCATGTTTAGACCCTTACATACCAGCATGTTCCTGTCCGATAGCCAGAATAGAAAATCCCAAAGTGAGGGAAATCTCCGGTGGTCAGCAGGGTCACAAGAACAAGTGTCACCATTGGAGGATTTCCTATCTACTCCTGTTATGACGAAAACCCCAAATTTGGGATTTTCTTTCACTTTCAGTGATAATGGTCACTAGGACAAATGGGTGGGGGGCCTGTGAATCGCCCTAACAGGCACACAGACAGAAATAAAAACCTGACAGGTGTTCTATTCCCTCTCCATTGTATCCAAAACTAAAAAAAAGAAAAACATTGGCTTCAGTTGCACTTTATGTCCCTGTTCACACCTCCGCGTTCTGTTCAGTTCATGCAACGTGTCAAAAATGGGCTTTGTGCTTGCGGTTCTATTACTTGTTAATGACACCCCATACATGGCTGAGAAAACATGCATTTTTCCCATGCGACGGCGGATTAAAAGGCTCACATATGAGCAGGAAAAAGAATCTGCTACATGAGCTGATTTCCTGCATCTGTCGCACATGCGGCACCCTTTGAAATCAATCCGTAACACGTGGTAAATGCGGGCAAAAAATGCACGCAAACGAATGCGACACCTGTTCCTGGTACCCTGAGGTGTGAACAGGACTTAAGGGATATTTTGGAAAAGTGCTGAAAGGCAGGTTTATTATAACAGAGGAGATTGTGTAAGTCTTATCTGTCATAGATCCTTCTATCTGCTTGTCAGCACTTTTATTTGGTTTCTGTACACCGATTCTGCAAGCACAGCTCAGTGGACAGACTTGGCAGAATTCCTGCTGAGATAAAGTAACTCAATTTGAACTGAAGTTGGGTCACCGGGGCTAATCCAGCAGCTCACGACTCTGAACCCAGAAGAAGACCTGGATGAAAGTGGAAGCACCGGCGAGGAAGAATGCAGACATTGCATCACTAGAGGGGATCAGTTTGGCAGTTAAGAATGCCATAATGTGCTAATATGCTATGCATACTAACACTTTGGGGGGAATTTTTCAAAACTGGAGCAGGCAGAGTCTGGAGGAGTTGCCCATGGCAACCAATCAGCTGGAATTGTCAGTTTGTTCAGTTAAGCTTTTTTAAATGAAAAAATAGGAGCTGATTGATTGCCATGGGCAACTACTGCAGATTCCGTCTGCTCCATTTTTTATAAATTCCCCTCATTATGGGGGGAATGTACAGAATATGGAGCAGCTGTGCAGTTACCAATCCGCTTCTATTTCTCAAGTGATATTAAAGCTTTGTTTTTTTGTGCAAATTTTAGATCTAGGAGGCCCACCGTTTTATACATTTTTCTGTTTTTTCTCATTAAAAAAATGTTTAATGTTGAGAAATGCAAAGTAATCCATTTTGAGGTTAAAAACAGGCAAGCAGAATACACATTAATGGGCACTCCCAAGGGAAGTCAGAAATAAAAAAAGATTTGGGGGTCATAGCTGACCACAGATTAAATAACAGCACTCAATGCTAGGCTGCGGCAAACAAAGCTAGCAGAATACTGTCTTGTATTAAAAAAGGAATGTACTGTAGAGACAAAGCAGTAATTGTACCACTATATAGATCATTGGTCCGGCCTCATCTTGATTATGCGGTCCAGTTTTGATCACCAATACACAGAAAGGATGTCCTTGAGCTGGAGAGAGTCCAAAAAAAGCAACTAAGCTAATTAATGGGCTGGAGGACCAAAGCTATGAGACAAGGTTGCTAGATTTATGAGATTAAGAGGGGACATGATTTTGGAATGAGATTAAGAGGGGACATGATTTTGGAATGAGATTAAGAGGGGACATGCATTTGGAATGGGATTAAGAGGGGACATGATTTTAATGTACAAAATGTTTCGTGGTGATGCAATAAACTTTTTACTGCAAACTCAGTTACAAAGACTAGAGGCCACACCTAAAATTGGTGGAGAAAAGATTTAGCCATAAAGGGCATAGGGGCTTCTTTTCAGTCAGAGTGGTTACATTTTGGAACTCTCTGCCACAAGCAGTGGTATCTGCAAAGAATATTGAATCATTCAAAACTCAATTAGACACCTTCCTCAGGACTTGTAACACACAGGGATACAGGTACACTTAAATACTAAACCATACAGAGACTCTTACACCCACCTGCACGCACAAAACACACACGCACACACACAGGTTGAATTTGATGGACCTGTGTCATTTTTCAACCTCAGATACTATGGAACTATGCAGCATTCTTCTCCCCACAGACTTGTTTACCTTTTTGAATTTGGCGTGGCAGTGTGTGCATCGTCCACACAGCCACTTCATCCATTCACAGATCCTTTGACAGGGTTTGCAAATGGAGAAACTGCAGGTCCCATCAGCCGCTGCGGCAGAGGGATGTGTCGTTTTCAGTGAAATACAAGTCCGGGGAATTCAGTGAAGTATTTAACTCATTCTTTCTCCCATCCATGTTACTGAATGTCCGTACCGAGGTACAGCCATGGACAGGAGGAAGAGTCTGCAGGAGCCAGAGCATTGCAACGTTGCAATGCTTTACTGGCTCTAATGGAAACAAAATTCTTAATGCATATTTTTTCTTCTATAAAGCAGTGTGGGCTTTTTTTTCTTTCCTTTTTATAAAAGGTGGAATTTTCCTTTTAATAAATTCAGATTTGTCCCCTCTAGCAATCTCTTGTTTCACAGCTCAAACACATGAACCATGGCATTAGCAGTGAACGTTCAGAAGGGAGGGGAGACTGGGGAGGGGTGAAAGAGCATACTTGATCCCTATTGGCTGGAATCTCACATGACCTGACCAGTTAAGTATCCTGTTAAGAGAGTGCCTGGAAGGTTCAGTCAGTGTAGTGTGTAGAGGAGTTACGTACAACATGATGATTCTGGGCTATTGGGATATCCGAGGGGTAAGATAGCCGACTGAGTATTATAGAAAGTGAGGAATTGCTGAGCAGGAGATCATTTTAAGCATTCGGTTGACTTTTTCTCTCTTCCTTTCTTTATTACATTGTAAAGTTGGCTCACTCCATTCGGCTGCTGCTGGAATACACAGGGACTCCATATGAAGAGAAGCTTTATGTCCAAGGGGGTGGTGAGTGCCTTGGAATTCATCTAAATCTTGCTTTGTAGGAGTACACTACAGAGCTCACTAGGGTATAGTCCGTGTTTTTTTACATACTTTAAGGGACTCCTCATTCACACAGCAACAGCGTATGGTCGGCCTGTGCAGATCCGTGTGGTGTGCACGGCCGTATTGGGCCATTCCTGGGAAGGAAAGGTGCTGCGTGAGATTTGTATGCAGCAGCCTGTTCTTCTCTATGGGAGGAATGCGGTCATATGCTCACACGAGCTGCACATCTGTGCAGGTGTCCATGCTCTGACCCAGACGGGATGCATCCTGTGAGTTATAGTCACCTGAACCTCCGAGCTGACTGTCACAGTGCTCCCTCCAGCCTGTCTCCCCCTATCAATTGTCCCTCAGCGTCAAATAAACGGGGGAATTTATCAAAACTCGAGCAGACAGAATCTGGAGCAAAATCAGCATCTCTCTACAGTTTGCTCAGGTAAGATTTAAAAATGAGAAGCTGATCGGCTACAGTGCAAATCTGCTCCAATTTGGAGGGGAGCAAATCTGCTCCCCTCACTGTGCATAGAATGTGATGACCCCTGGAACCTTAGACAGCTGAAGGACTGGTCTAAGAACAAACTGGTTCTGATGTTCGGTTGAGTAACTTTTTTTATTTTATTTTAGCACATAACAAAAATGAGCAGTTAACCCTTCCAGTGCAGGAGTAGCCCCAATGCAAGAGTTAATAATAGTTTTGCCTGCAGTTCTTTAATGCTCCCCCCTCCCATCCCCCCAAGATTACATATTTTCTAAAAGCAAAGACTCTAGAAAATAAAATGATTGCAGTTGCAATTTTTTTAATGTGTTGCACGATATTTGCGCAAGTATATTAAACCCACATTTTGCAATTTTAAAAAAATGCATTAAAATGATTTTAGTGCACAAACTCACAATATAATACCTGATTTTGGTAAAATATAAAAGATGAGGTTGCATTGATGTAAATAGGTAAGAAACATGACATTCCTCAAAACTGTGTGTGCATGTGAAAAACTTTAGTACCCAAGACTGTCTACAGGCGATGCTTTAAAAGCCCCCACAGGTCATCAGTATAGAGTTTACCATGAATAATGGCCCTATAGAGTGCACAGCAATATTCAATGTGTGGTGCAGTCATTGTTCTCATACGTAGGCACACCCAGTATGAGTCTGTGTGTGGCGGAGGCTTTATTTTTTTTTGTTGTAACAGGGATCTGCGCTCTTCTACTAGAATTATTTTTATTTTTAAAATTAATAATGGCCCTAAAGCTGCTATGAGAAAGGGAAAGGTGATTCAAAAAGTGTTAACACAGCGCTGTGTTAACACTTTTTGAATTTATTTTTTTGGGGGGGTGTTTTTTTTGTTTTTTTTGACACTTCAATTTATTGCTATTAAATAAGGGGCTACCGAGCCCCCTTTGTGATAGCTGAATAATGGTGACATGTTCTCTTAAAAGGGGAGATATTATCAGTCTGAGACCTTTGCAGCCCAATAAAGATAATCAAGCATATATCGTACTTGATTAGGCTCATCCCCGGCCAAAGCAGTTGGGGAATTGCAGCACTAAACACAGGAGTGACAAAATCCTCAACGCTTCCGGGTTCATTCAAATGAAGATGAGATCATCAAACTGATTTTTGCAGGTCTTCCTGCGCTGCAGCTGCCAACACCGTCATGGCTATCCCGGGTCCACAAGAGGAGCAGAGGGACCTGGTGTATATATGGCAGGGGCGGCATGCTGCTGCAAGTGATCGGGTTACTGAATCACTATTACAAATGTGGAGGAAAGACGGTGCAAAATGGTAGTCGCATTAAAAATCATCTGAAAGGATGCAGGTCTTGGGGATTTTTTTTATCTGCACCAAAAACACGTAGGCGTATCCAATGGTGAATGAGGCTAGTTCACACCATTGCGTTCAGTTCCAGAGCTATTAAACAAAGTACAGCATGCTGCATTTTTTGTCTGCTCCGAATGCCCTGAGATTTGCTATTAGGCCCATTCACACCACATCATCTTCAGACCAGATTGTTTCCGGACCCAAAATGCATCTCAATGTAGCCCTATGCTATTTCTGGTCTCTGTTCTCTGACCAGCGCAGTCCGTTCCAGACCAGAAAAATACTGTGTGGCACATTTTGTCTGGAATGCACTGTAACTGCTGGCAGGTTCACACCGGATCTGGTCCAGAAAATGGTGTGAACCTGCCCTTAAACCCAAGCAAAACCAAATGAGAAGAAAATGCACCGGAATGCATTCAGAACATGCATGACTGTTTGCAGAAACTCATCCAGATCTGGTCTGGAAATGGTGTGAGCAAGCCCTCAGTCATTGTTCCCATGCACTTTCCTCTTGATTTCATGTCTGAGGGATCAGACACATTTGCCTGCTCATTATCTGTTTGGTGCCTAGTCTCCTCACCACTTCTGGGTAGTACTCGGCTATTGTGCTGGTGTAAAGGTGTCAGGTTGAAATAAAATTAGTAAGATACTGCTATGATCATCCCATGACAGGAGTTAGAAATTACACCGTGACTACGTTCAGGGACACAAATACCGTGTCTAGAAATAATGGGACATGTAGTCCAGAAAATCTGTAGGAAATTATGAGGTTGCTGCCCAGTCCCTTCTCCAGGTGTCCGAGCATAGCTGTATAATCAACGGCTCAGATGTCACATGACGTCAAAGGTATTCTATATTGCATTTATCATTTCTAAAGCTTTGAAGAACAATAATAGATAAGAAGGCAGGAACTGGGATTTAAGCATTGGCACGATGTGTGGGATATTATTTATACAGATACTCTAAGGTTGTAGAGAAGAACTTGTAGCATTACTTACCCAATGATAGGGATGGGTGCTGAAATGACTGCAGATGGCGCTGCTATCACACAAGTTTGGTAGAAAAGAATGTCACCAGCACACAAATCCTTTTAGGATAATCAATTGTTCATTTTATGGAACAGATTTGTCAGTGGAAAAACAAGCACTTTCGGGACCTTGCAGGGTCCATTCATCAGGCTCAACATTGTTGATTCATCAGGCTCTAACGATGTTGTGCCTGATGAAAGGAGCCTGCAAGCTACCGTAAGCACTTGTTTTTCAACTGACAATCTGTTCAATAAAATGTATAATTGGTTATCCTTACAGGATTTTGGTGTGCTGGTGACATTCTTTACCAAACTTTTAAAACTATAAGGTCCCTTTCACACCTAAGCTCAACACTAGGAATCCTATTCATGTCCCCAGTGCACATGTCAGCGTTTTGTAGCAAGTAAAAATACACCTGTTGCACAAAATACTACATGAGCTACTTTGGGGCTGATTTCGTAACTATTGCTGCTTACATTTTAAGTGCTTAATAGTTGTTGTTTTTTTTTTAATCTGATACTTTTTATTGACATTTTTAAACATTTAAAACAAACCATTAAACAATCAAAACAATAAGTGGAACAGTACGGTATCACAGACAATAAAGGCAATTCAGACCTAGAACACAGTGGGAGGATGCATGTCAAAAGTTAACAGTAACACACAACCAGTAGGAACAATGTGAAATGCTTAAAGGCTGAAAGTAAAGGCAGACATACTGTATACTTTATGGACATATGAAATATGTGGACATAAGGCTTATTTGTTTGAGTTTACAAAGGGTGTGAAAAGGGAGATAAAGAGGGAGCCCCACGATCCAATCACCTGTCCCAGATCTTATAATATTTGGCAAAGTACCCCTATGTTGGAAAGTACGTTTTTCAAGGGCAATAAGACAGTCAGGTTCCGCAGCCCATTCCTCTACAGGGGGAGGGGTAGCTGAGATCCACTTTAGTTTTAACATCCTAAAGGCAGGCCCTCTATATTCACTTTCATACTGCTCAGAGTATCCTGAAATCTGCACAAAGGCAGAATTTTAAACCTTATTTCCAGAAAGCTGTATGAATGGAACACACAAAGTGGGCTTTTCTCAAATATGATTGCAAAAGTGGAATTACACTTTAACAAGCATCCTATAAAGATTTTTCATGTGTTCTATTTTTTTTATATTATTTCACTGGAATAAATATCCACAGTGTGGACTGCAGTGATGTATGGAGTGTAACGGTGGATGATTTTGAATTTATTCAAAACTGCTCCAGACATGCAAAGATGATGAGATCCATGTAACAACATTAAACACGATCTTTTCCCATAACGTTCACAATGACTGGTGTTTTTTTTGGGTTTGGGGGTTGTTGTTTTTTTTTTTTAGCATGTTCAGTTTGCAAAGGAATTTTCACTTGGCTTTGAGAATGTGGTGAAAATCCACTTTGCGAAGGAAACCAAATCACATGCAAGGAAAATGCTCAAACAGGGTTCATTTTTTTTTTTACTTGCCCATGTCCACAGTGCCTCCACATTCAGATAATTAAAAAATTCCTCCAACTGAAAATTCCCCTTGTGAAGTAAACCTGCTCAATTCCTTTAGTAAATCAGCCATTGCTTTAACAATTATATCCAGTTAGATTTTAGATATACTTTAAATATTTTTTTTTAAATAAGGTTTGGTATTTAGGGGTTCATTTGGTTGGGTTACAACAAGGGTTGTTTTTTTGGAGTTAAGTCATCTTGAGTATGTGGTGCAGTTGTGGTTGCCAACTCTCAGGAAGATTGTCTTCTTCAAGCTTGAAAGAGTTCAAAGAAGGGCAACAAAATAATTAAAGGGATGGAAGGCCTGAGCTACGTAGACCGCCTCCAACAATTAAATGTTTTCTCCTTTTGAAAAGAGGCGCTTTAAGAGGGGACCTTATTGCAGTCTTACAAATATCGTGGTCCCCATTGATGATTTTGAACAAGTTGTTTTCTCAGAGATCGGCAGTATCTCTGAGAACCGTATTGAGAACACGCGGACACAACAAGAGGTTAGAAGAGAGGGGGGTTCAATCTCAGAACGCTAAAGAGCTTTTTTTTACTGTGTGAGTAGTAACAGGCAGTCGTATCTGCTGATAGCGTAGATAAGTTCAAGAAACATCTAGATGAGTTTCTTCAGTCACTAAATATAACGTGTGTGTGAATGTTGAACTGGATGGGCCTTGGTCTGTATCCAACCTCGCCTACTATGCAAGTCTGGGATCAGGTTTGTGTTGGGGGAGGTTAGAAAATAGAAGTTAGAGATAATTGTAGATCTAGTTGGGAGACATGGGCAATCTTTGCAGTCAATGCTCTATACCCAACTGTCCAGCACCAAAAAAACATACCTGGAAATTATTTTACAATATAAGCTAATAAGTGGTTTTCATTTAAAACATTGCGGTAAAATTGTTCCCTTTTGCAGCTGCCATATCTTCTAGATGGAGATGTTAAACTGACTCAGAGTAACACAATTCTGCACTACATTGCACGCAAGCATGGATTATGTGAGTATCGGCTTTGGGTTGGTTTGTAATACTGTGCACTTTTATTGCTTGACCTCATTGTTTTGCCTTTTCATATTTATGTTTTGCTGCGTGAATTACTGAAAGATTTTGGGGGATGTTGCATCTTTTGTATCTTCAATACAGGATACATTTTATAGGTAATGCACTGCAGAGCATTCAAAATGTTCCTTTGTGTGGACGTACAGTGGTTGTGGATGAAGTGGAGCTCACGTACTTTTCAGTGTGGCCGTGCATGCGCCTCCATATTGGACTTTAAAAAAAAAAAAAAGGTGTAGATGGCAACCTGCCAAAAGAGTAGCAATGTCTTAGAAGGTACTCTTACCTCTGTTATCATTGCCAGTTTCAAAAATGTAAACGTGAAAGACATAACTGTAGTAAAAACATGCATTTTTATATGGATCCTAGGGACAAAACATATGAGCCATCATTACCCTACAGTTTCTCAGCAACCACTTCACTGATTAGCCTAAACAACCACCTTTTAAGAGCTGATTCAGTATAGCAGTCCAAAAAACCATGATGTGCAACATGCAATAGGCTTATAGCATGCGATCAGTTAATACAGTTTGACTTTAATTTAAAACTTGTATATTTTTTTTTTCTTATCCTACCACTGTCTTGCAGGTGGAAAGTCGGAAAGTGAAATTAACAATGTATCATTGATTGAAAACCAAGTTGTGGATTTCCGAACGGGACTTGCATCTATTGCCTACAACCCACAATTTGTAGGTGAAAAATACAGGAAAACTATTTATATTCAGCTAAATTACTTGTGTACAAGGGGACACAAAATATTGCCGTACAAATACACACTATAATTCTCAGAAAATATGGCCATATGCCAGTACACACTATAATTCTTGTATTAAATGCACGGGCAATCCTCTACATGCAACCTCAATTGCAAAAAAGTTTGGACGCTGTGTCAAATCTACATAAAACCAGAATGCGATCCTTTTCAAATCTCCTAAACCCATATTTTATTCACAATAGAAAATAAAAGATGGAAAACTGTAATTATGTATAATATGTACAAATGTGGCAATCAGGCAGAACTGAGAAAATGACTATGCATGTAAGTTTTTAATGCAATCCATGGATTTTTAATGAAATTTGTTAGTACATTTTGTACTATTTTGAAATGGAAGTCTGACTCTTAAACCCCACTGCTGCTTCGATGTGGTTTCTTTTAATTACAGTTTTGAAATTGATGGCAGCAACACGTCTCGAAGTTGGGACAGGGCAACAAAAAGCTGTCAAAGTGGTCCTAACAAGGAAGAGCTGGCAGAATATTTTGCAACTACTTAGGTTAATTGAAAACCGGTCAGTAACATGATTGGGTATAAAAAGAGCATCTTAGGGAGTCAGAATGTCTTAGAAGTAAAGATGGGCAGAGGTTCACCAATCTATGAAAAGCTGCATCTAAAAAATGTCGAACAATTGCAGAATAATGTTCCTCAATGTAAAACTGCAAAGACTTTAAATATATCATTATCTACAGTCAGGCCCGGACTGGGACTAAAAATAGGCCAGGGCATTTGAGACTGAGCAGCCCAATCACATGACCCCCAGCAGGCCCCGTCCCATCAAATCCAGGGGTGGAGCCAAACACAGAAGCGCAATCGAGGTTGCATTACAGTGCTTTGCAACACCCGCCTAGCACTAATTGTGTGTGGCTCAGCCTAATTGTTTTCACTGCCCAATGGCCAGTCCAAGCCTTTTGGGAACCCCTCATAATGGGCACGGTGGGTGTGCAGACTCAGAAACTCAGAACAAGAATGGTGGGTGCCCCTCATAATGGGCAGAGCAGGTGCACAGGCCCAGGAACTCAGCACAGGGATGGTGGGAACCCCTCATAATGGGCACAGCAGGTGTGCAGACTCAGGAACTCAGTGCGGGGATGGTGAGAGCCCCTCATAATGGGCAGAGCAGTTGTACACACCCAGGAACTCAGTGCAGGGATGGTGGGAACCCCTCATAATGGGCAGAGCGGATGTATAGACCCGGGAACTCAGCACAGGGATGGTGGGAGCCCCTCATAATGGGCACAGCAGGTGTACAGACCCAGGAACTCAGCACAGGGACTACAAAGGGGACTACAAAGATCAGCACTACTTTGTACAGCAATGCACAATAGTTCCATCAGTTAAAAAACCCCCCATAAAAATAACATTTCACAACATAGTGAAGTTAATCACCTTTTCTGCTGGCTGGTCGTCTATAAGTAGGGGGCTGTAGAAAAACACCCCAGGTGGAACTTTGCGCGCTTGTGGGCTCTTTAAACAGGCAGCTGCTGACATTATATGCCTGGCTGCTTGCAACAGTATTTTTGTTTCCTCTTTTTCCAGCACTCTGCCTCCACACCTGTATTCTCTCCCTGTACAGGATGCGGGTGGAGAGACATCATGGGGAGCTGTAGGGGCTTGCAGTGTAGATGCGCCAAGAAAACCCCAGATAGCAAGAATAACTTGCCACAAACTTGTGGCAGGGTTAAATTGTAATTGTGCAACAAAATTGTGAAGCTTGGCAAGTCTGCAATAGTTTAGCACTTCATTTTCAAACTTGCAGCTCAATTGCTTGCTATCTGGGACAGTGAGAGGCGGGTCTATAATCAGGCGGCCTCTTGCTGGGACCTCGCGCCCGAGGTCCACCGAATCTGCCTGCATCATTGTGTGCGGCACTGCATTGCCGCTATCTGTATTTAGCCATCACTGCTCGCCTCGGCCCACCGGGCAAGTGCCCGGTTTGCCCGATGGCCAATCCGGCCCTGTCTACAGTACATAATATCCTTGAAAGATTCAGAGAATCTGGAAAAATCTCTGTGCGCAAGTGACAAGGCTGAAACACAATAGTGGATGCCCGTGATCTTCAAGCCCTTAGACGGCACTGCGTTATAAACAGGCATGATTCTGTGATGGAAATCACTCATGGATTTAGGAATACTTCCAAAATCACTATCGGTGAACACAGTTCTCCGCACCATCCAAAAATGCAAAGAAGCCATATGGGAACATGATGCAGAAACGCCATCTTCTCTGGGCCAAAGCTCATTTTAAAAGTGGTCTGTGGTCAGACAAATAGGAATTTGACATTCTTTTTGCCAACCATGCACACTGTGTCCTCCAGACTGAAGAGGAGATACCTTCCCGTTTGTTATCCCGTTTATCAGCACTCCGTTCAAAAGCCTGAATCTATGATGGTATGGGGGTGCATTAGTGTGTATGGAATGGGCAGCTTGCACATGTGGAAAAGCACCATCAATGCTGAAAGATGTATCCAGGTTTTAGAGCAGCATATGCTACTATCTAGGCAAGGTCTTTTTCAGGGAAGGTGTTGCATATTTCAGCAGCACATTGCTAAACCACATACTGCATCTATGACAACAGCATGGCTCCGTAGTAGAAGAGTGGGTGCTTAACTGGCGTGCCTGCAGTCCATACCTTTCACCAATTGAAAATATTTGGCGCATCTTGAAATGAAAAAAATTGTACAAAGAATACACAGGAGTGTTGTGCAGTTAGAATGCTATATCAGGCAAAAATGGGACAACATTCCTCTCCCAAAACTCCAGCAACTGGTCTCCTTGGTTCCCAGACATATACAATGTGATGTTAAAAGAGGGGACGCTACACCGTGGTAAACATGGCCCTGTCCCAACTTTTTTGAGACGTATTGCTGACCTTTTTTTTTTTTCCGTTAAAATGGTACATTTTCTCAGTTTTAAACATTTGATATATTTTCTATTGTGAATAAAATATGGGTTTATGAGATTTGCAAATCATTGTATTCTGTTTTTATGTAGATTTTACTCAGCATCCCACATTTTTAGAATTGGGCTTGTACATAGACTTTTTCCAGTAATGTTTGGATAATGCTAATAACCTAATTAGAGAATTTATTATGCAAAGACTTTTCCTACAGGCATATCTTATAAGATAGAGAGTAATTACTCTGTATTTATTGGTTGCGCTAGCACGATAATGTTGCATAGAGAAAACAGTGTTTTGGCCAGGCTTAATCATTTACCTGACTCTGTAATGTTTATCTGAGGACGGTGCTGAAGCTTTTAGTCACCAGCAGTAAAGCCGGTCTATATTTATTAACTAAAACTGTAAGGTTTATCTAAGGACAGTGCTAAAGTCTTAAATTTTCATTTTGCATGCCGGCAGCCTTGCCATATTGCATAGACTGGTTAGTGGATATTTCTCATCTAATTTCCTGTATGTGTCTATTCTCAAACAATATGTGAAGTACTCCTTGGTTATCACCGTCCTGCCAATGTAATGCATAGGCGTAGCGCATGCATAGGCTTGACTGTGGGGCCATAAAACACAGCACATGCTTGCACACAAATGAACTAATCTAAGCTACCACCACCCACAATTTACAGGCATGTGGGAAACCCAATGGTTGAACTCTATGGACCTGTATCTTTATTCAACCTTAAATGTAACCTTTTCCTGAGCACTCCTAGTCCGTACACTCTGCGCTTAAGCAGACTGGGACATGGGCTTCACACACACACACACACACACACACACACACACAGTGGCTAAACCAGGCACAAACCTGGCTAAACCAGGAGTTAGTACCTCCACTCAGTCCCCTGCACTACTGCTGGTCGCCACTAGAAGGAGACTCGCCCAACTCAAGCTAGCTGGACACACACAGGCAGATTCAAATCTCGCCCACTAAGATTCCCCAAGCTATCCTCTCTTCTAGAACCTTGGTGTGTGTGTGTATACACACACACACACACACACACACACACAGATCCCTGCCTGGCAAGGACTTACAACCAAGCTTCTAGGCACTGATGATACAGATAATCGACTATACACATACGACAGACCAACTGTATGAAGTTGTTTACTATTAACCCTGTGCTGGCAGATATTTGTTGTAAACCTAGATGAGCACACTGTCTTTCCTAATAATAAAAGGTTAAAGAGCAAGGCCTGGGTTCTGCATTGTATATTAATGCACTTAAAAATACAAAAACTATCCCAGTGTATCCCTTCTCTTCATATTACCATCTATTCAGTGCACAAAGTGTGCTTATATACTAATTTATGAAGGGGTCAATGAACAGAACCCAGACAAATTTGCTCACTCTTTACAGAGAATAGGAAAAGGAGCGGTTCAAGATGGATATAAATACTGCTCCATGGGATAAAATACAAGTTCATTAGAAAACCTAGGCAATATTTAGGAGCAAAATGATCATGAGATAAAATAATAACAAATGCAGGTCAAATAACTTTTGCAGCTTTGCGACTTTGATTTATGACTGCTGTTAAAGCTGATTTTAATATGAATGTATTCAATGTTTTAGGAAACCCTAAAAGGTCCATACCTTGAAAAACTTCCAGTTGATCTAGGAAGATTCTCTCGTTTTCTGGGAGACAGACATTGGTTTGCCGGGGACAAGGTAAATGTCCTGCAGTATATACATTTATAATGATTATCATTCTGTATTTTTCGACAAAGCATGTTGTGCATTGCTAAACTGACTAGTGTTTAATATCGTTTACTCGCATTTTTTTTTTTTTACCCTCAAAAGATCACATTTGTGGACTTTCTGATGTATGATGCCCTAGATCTAAACAAGTTTCTGGACCCCAATTGCCTGCAAAAGTTTGCGAACTTGCAGGACTTCCTAACTCGGTTTGAGGTAAGAGTGGACTGCATTAGCCTTCATTCACCTATAGAGTTTGCGTTTCCTGCGCAGTGTTTCATGCAGAAGACTGCACGGCACAAGAATGGTAAAATCTTTACAACTGCACGGATTCCTCTGGTTTGCGCTTGGACTATTTTTTTATGTTGCAGTCCCTGCAATCGTCTGAACAATGCACATTTAAGAGCATTTTTTTAAAATGTTTACAGCAGATCACAGCATCCATGGGGGGATCACATATGATTGGAATTCCCGAGACCAGAAATATTGTTCAAAATAGAAAAAAAAAAAAAAAAACCAATAGAGCTGAAATAATTACAAGATTTGAAGGCTTGTGACTTCAGATTTTATGGCTTGGCTTTTTTTTTATTTTTTTTTATTTTAGGTAGTGCGGGGGGAAACCCCTATCAAGTTTTCATTGCCTTTTGAGTCCCTGGGGTGGAGTTCCTCACTGCCTGTCAGAAAATAGGGGAGTCTAGGAATCTAAAATGTTGCCATACACCTGTTATGGTGAAAGCTGTCGAAGGATGGCTCTCTACTCGCTATAGAAGTGAGGGGATTCAACAGGGACATAGTCAGTGATAAATGCCTGAAGCTCTAAACCATCCCCACGCTAACTGAAACTAAAAATTATATTGTCTGGAGCTACGCTTTAATACCGTACAATTGATGGCACATCTGACCGTTCGAATCCCTCTCTTGAAATACTGTGCTAGCCTGGAGATGAATACAGATGTAACTTTCTGGTCAAGTGGTTAAAATATCACTGGCTCCCTAGTGAAACTCCTTCACAGAAATTTATAGAAGTTGCCCTCCAAAAAAAGGAAAATGTAAATTCTGCTCAAGGCAGTACCTTAGGTGGCACTGGAATAGGAAGTACAGTATATCTCTCCAACCAGGACACCGGTGGCAATAAAAGACTTGACAGATTTTAACCTTTTTGCCCCCTCACTCAATTTTTCTTAATATTTATTGCTGTCTAGGTTCTAGCTTTCAATGGTCTTCGTTTTTTTTTTTTTCCTTTTTCACTGGTACCTATGTTGGCATATTTAACATTTGCAGAGATGTCAGTACATTAAGGACTCATTTAGAATCTTGTAAATAAATGTTCAATAAATGTATTATGCACTGATCCCAAGAACAAGGTGACTAACACACGACAACAAATTACAGTTCACATTTGATCAGACTTTCGTTACTGTGTGTTTTCATAAGGATTTATGCAATGTTATAATGAGACTAAATTATGATGTTTTTTTTTTTTGCAGACTCTGCCAGCTATTGCTGCATACATGAAATCACCACGCTTCATAAAGACCCCAATTTATGGCCAAACGGCAACATGGGGCAACAAAAAATAATGTGATCCAGCTAACACGCTAGTTTATCATTCTGGGGAATTGCTCTTCACAGCTAGTTTGTGTGTCATTGCTTCATACTGACACTGTTTTACTATGAAAAGAATAAAATAACATTGATTGCAGTTGTCTGTGGTAGTGAACATAAAGTGCAAAAAATAGATCTCAGGATTTTCTAGTAACATCACACGACACAAGTATCCATAAGTTTCCACACTTGTACAATGAGCCCAGGGTCGCCATCAGGGGGGTACGGCCGATATTAATGTCAGGGGCCCCGGCCGCCTCAGGGGCCCACCCAGGACCCTTGCATTTGTATCCGGCCGACTGTGAATGCTCTTATAGAGCCCGCTGCGGCATACAGCAAACTTGGTTCGTCCAGGAGAGTTGGGATGTCTGTGTTTGGAGAGGACAGCAGCCTGTAGCAGCAAGCAGCTGGTTCCCAAGGCTGATAGGGGCCCTGCATCGGGCCCCTATTCAGCCTTGGGCACCAGCTGCTTGGTGGCGGCCCACTGGGGGGAGTGTTTGCAGAGGACAGTAGCAGCAAGCAGCTGGTGCCCAGGGCTGATAGGGGCCCAATGCTCCGCCCCCTATTTAGGCCTCGTTCACAACGAAAGCGTGTGCGTTCCCCAGCGGTAGCTGCTGGAACGCACCGCAATTCACTAAGAAACCTCTACCCGTGTTTTTGGGGCAGGAGGGGGCGTGGCAATGCATTGAATTCAATGGCACTGCTTCCACACACCCCCGCCAGCAGTGCAATCGAACGCGTGGCAAAACTTTGCCAGCGTTGCGTTCCACTACAAACGTTGAATTGAATTGGGCACTGCCACGCCCCAAAACGCGGGGAGAAGTTTCTTAGCGATCGCGGTGCGTTGCAGCAGCTACTGCTCTGGAACGCACATGCTTTCTGTGTGAACAATCCCTGAGCCTTGGGCACCAGATGCTTGTTGGAGGCTCACTAAGGGCGGGGGGGAGGAATGTTTGCAGAGGACAGCACAATTTAGGGTTCCACAAAGAGCTGCAACAACTAATCGACTAAGTCAATTAAAATCGATGATGGTAAACGTTGTCAACGTTTTCCATCACTGATTAGTTGGCTTTCGATTAGTTACCCTGTTCCCGTCTCCACACACGCCGCACGCTTCATGCCTTACACCCCACCGCCTCCTCGTCTGACACCGCTCTGAGCTCTCTCCCATCGCTTCCTGCCGCCAAAACGATCACGCCGTTTGGATATGTCAGAGCTATATATATATTATGTATAATAATAACAGTTTGACTGACTGGTGGCGGTGCGGGGGAGACAGGGCGGTGCAGGGAGGGGGGCCCAGGCCTAAAGCTGTGTAAGGGGCCCCGAAATTTCTGAAGGCTGCCCTGAATGAGCCACCAATGTACATTAAAAGTTAGGGGGTTATTTATAATGGAAAATCGATATCGCTACCCACTCTCTGTTATACTCCGCAGAATTACACACACCGCATCCTGCATTTTTATAATCTTACATTATTGGGAGCGTTTGTGCCTGCCAAGCCTCCCTCTGGGTGTAGTGCTGCACATGTGCCCTCCATATCCTTTCTTTTATCACACATTCTGAACTGTCCACATGCATCTGCTGCTTCAACTAGGCACAGGGAGTGAAACCACCACATGTGCTATGCACTTGGTCACCATTCTGCCTGCAAGTGTCTGAACACACCCTCCAACCTCTGCAGTTCATGAGTACCTTTGGAGATACCTTTGGCACATGTTAGATCATGGATAACGAGACAAATGAGTTGCAGGCTCTGTGGCTACCCTGCCCCACAATGGTTGGTTTGTTGGAATGTTCAGACCCTCTGATGACAGTTTTTGCCAGTCTTATGTTCTGCTCCTTTTCCTCATTGATATCCACTTCAGGGACCTCCTGAGCACCTCCAAGGGTGCTCTCCACTACTTTACTATCTAGAGAGGAGTTTTCTTCAGTAATGGCTTATTTAATGGGGAAAGTATGTGACATTTTTTAGATCTCGGATTGCAGGTGTCTGCCTTTGCCCTTCCTGAGAGAAAGGGCTTTTTCCAGTACCGTGGACCCAGCCTAAGAAGAGAACCTGTCTCCTGACGTTCCTAAAGCTCAAGAACACTTCTGTCCTTGTGGACGCAGTTCATACTTGATTGTAGTTAGAGCTGCCTGCTTTGACCTTGCCAAAGGTCACTAGTCTGGGATCTTGAAAAATGGCCAAACCTGCTAAAACCTTCCTTGTGCACTGATTTTTACAGCCAGTGTATGGTGACTGGGATCACCCTGAAAAATGATTTACTTCTGCCAAATGGTTTGCTCATCAATGCCCTATTGAGGGTTTTCTTAAAGTGAATGTAAAGTGAGCTTTTTTGTTTATTAAAAAAAAAGCACTCTGGACTTTTTTAGCCATGATGTGTTAGTATGCACAACACATCATGGCAGGGACCTCTTCTACAGGAACCTTTTTAGGGTCTTGTAGAAGAGGTCCCTTGAAAACGGGGACCTGTACTACAAGACCTTGATTTCTTTCTGTAGAAGAGGTAGCTGTTTTCAAGGACAAGAGTGTAGAAGCCCTCTTCAGATCTTTATTTGCCCTTGCAGGCCTTGCTATGCCACCTGCTGTTGCTACCATGGCTGTGTCTAAGACCTTATCTGGTCTAAATCTATGGCTAAGGACCCTGGGTCTATCTTGACATATCCTACCATTCTCAAACAACTAGAACTTCTCTCTGTGGCTCTGTGCTACTGTATCATGGCCTGGCAGTAACCCTTCGACAAATCACCAGGATAAATCTCCTATATGTTCAAGTTACATAGTTAGGTTGAAAAAAGACACGTGTCCATCGAGTTCAAATCTCCTATTTGTTCAAGTGCATTGGGTCCTTGGGCTTAAATGCTAGTCTTCACTGCTTCCATATAAGAAGCACCTGGAGCGCACAGGGAACACCTTTTTGGTGAATCCTTCGATATTTACATCAAAGAGGTCACGGGGAGGGAGTACCTTTTTGCAAAGAAACCCCAGTAGCAAAATCCTCAGCTCCCTCCTTTAAGAAAAGCTCCTAGGCCTCAGGTACCAAGTCCAAGCTGGGCACTGTTCCATCATACGTTCTGGCCCTCCAAGCTTGCAAAATCCAGGAACAAGACTTTTTACAATGAAGTGGTAAAAGATGGGGGACATTTGTTGGTTTTTGGAGTTAAGGACATTCCCAAAGCCTGCTTTCAGAAAGTTGTGACCAAGAATTACAAACTGGAGTTTCGCTCCTTGCCTCCTCTCCACTTTCTGTTGTTGGACTTGCCAATATCTTAAAGATCCCTTGCTGCCCTAGATCACCTCAGAGCCAAAATATTTCAGGGGTACTAGTCCAACCTGTTTACTACCTCAAAATCAAGGGGGGGGGGGTTCTCCCTCCATTTGATCTGCAGATTTTCCATATGGAATCTATGCGGCCAGTCATTGACTTCCTTCACTGGGTGATTTCCTGGCCTCAGTGGACATCAAAGATGCATATTTGGGCATCCCTACCTGAGTTTTTCTGTAGGCACACAACACTACTACTACTGTTTGTTGGCCTTCCATTTGGCATTCCACTGCACCATGGATTTTCACCAAGGTGCTGGTCCCTGTTTTGGCTCTCCTTCGGTATCAAGGGATCCTCATAGCAGGGTACTTGGATGACCTCCTCATAGACCAGTTAGTGCAAGCCTTATCTGACAATTGATACAAACCCTGCAGAACATTGGGTGGGTCTTGACCTCCGGAACCCCTCATCAGTTGGATTACCTGGGCCTAGTCTTGGGCATGCCCTGTCTAGAGCCATCCTTCCCTTGGAAAATATCCAATCTTTTGCTTCCATGCTAGGACATTGAGTTCCAGCTATTCAGTTTTGCATGAAGGTTCTGTGCTTAATGGTTGCCTCCTTCAAGCGGTTCCCACATGCTCGGTTTCACACCAGGCCATTGCAGCTCCATGTTTTTGTTGCAAAGGAAAAAGATTCAGACCCTGGACCTACTCCATTTTTATTTCTGGCAAGATGAGGCTTGTTCTGGCATGGTGGATCTCCAACTTGGTGCTGGAATCGGGGGAAGCCATTTACCTACTGATGGTCTCGTAGGTGCTCCAAAGTGCTCATTTTGGTCTAGGATGTAAAATAAAAAAAGATATAATCACCTGAACCTCAGTCCCCTCTGCTACGGCAGTCTGCAGATCCATGTCTAATAAATTGTTGATGTAATGTCCCTCAGCATCCTCAGTGTGTGGGGCGGTCTAGCAGCCAGGTAGGATTGAGGTTCAGGTATGTATACTGTATGTCCTGCTACAGGGTGCCGTCCTGATGTTTTCAGCTGAGGATCTCAGGAGGGCTGTGCGGCATCTCAAGGGGCTGTGTGGGTTCATAGGAGGCTGCGTAGGATCTCAGGAGGCTGTGATGGGTCTCGCCAGGGTGGTGAGGTGTCTGTGCGGGGTCTCAGGTGGTCTGTGCGGGGTCTCGGGTGGTCTGTGCGGGGTCTCGGGTGGGCTGTGTAGTGTCTGTGGTGGGCTGTGCGGGGTCTCAAGTGGGCTGTGCAGGGTGTCCGGTGGGCTGTGTAGTGTCTATGGGGGGCTGTGCAGGGTCTACGGTGGGCTGTGCGAGTTTTCACCAGGGGTCTGGATGGTCCTGCGGGCAGATACGGGTGGTGTGGTTATCCAGGAAGGAGGAGGGCACTGTAAACTGGAAGGCTGCCAAGGTCCCAAGCCAACATGGGACCTCTGGCAGATCACCTGCTGCCATTTTTCTGCACCTAAGTTCCTATGTTTTCGTGCATAGTTGATTCGCTTAACTTTGTTTCCATGTCGGAAGTATGGCTTTTTGGCTGCAAAGCTGCAGAAAAATGGCAGCATGTTCTCTGGACTGATGAGTCAAAATGTGAAATATTTGGTTGTAGCAGGAGGCAGTTTGTTCACCGAAGGGCTGGAGAGCGGTACAATGAGTGTCTGCAGTAACAGTAGAGCATGGTGGAGGTTCCTTGCAAGTCTGGGGCTGCATTTCTGCCAATGGAGTTGGAGATTTGGTCAGGCTAAATGGTGTCCTCAATGCTGAGAAATACAAGCAGATATTTATCCATCATGCCGTACCATCATAGAGGCATATGGTTGGCCCCAAATTTATTCTGCAACCGGACGACGCCAAACATACAGCCAAGGTCATTAAGAACTATCTTCAGCGTGCAGAGGAACAAGGAGTCCTGGAACTGATGCTTTGGTCCCCACAGAGCCCTGATCTCAACATCATGGAGTCTGTCTGTGATTACATGATGAGACAAAAGGATTTGAGGCAGCCTACATTCACAGGAGATTTCCAAGATGTTTGGAACAACCTACCTGCTGAGTTCCTTCAAAAATGTGTGCAAGTGTACCTAGAAAAATTAATGCTGTTTTGAAAGCAAAGGGCGGTCACACCACATTTTGATTTGATTTGGATTTCTCTTCTGTTCATTTACATTCCATTTTGTTAATTGATAAAAACAAACTTAACAATTTTTTATTTCTGAAAACATTCCTTCTTTACAGCATTTTTTCATACCTGCCTACAACTCATGCACACTACTGTATATATGTATGTATATGTATATATATGTATATATATATATATATATATATATATACATATACATACAAGTGATTT
>NW_017307263.1:165771-183655 GCF_000935625.1 Nanorana parkeri | reverse complement strand
GGAGGTAGGGGGAGGGGGAGAGCCGCGGAGGGGGGGGGGCGCACGTCTCGGGGCCTCATACAAGCGATCCGCCGGCTCTATAGTCGGCGGATCGCTTGTATATTAACGGGCATCGCTGCCTCTTTTCAATTAGCGGGGATTTCCCGCTCGCGCGCGCCCGAGCGGTCGGATGTAACAGGACGTGTATACACGCCCAGTTACATCCAAGAAGCTCCCTGCCGGCCGTGTATACACAGCGGCTGGCCAGGAGGTAGTTAAAGATTCAACTGGGAAGGCTTGGGAATTTGAACTTTGCAGTGAAGGTTTCTCCTTAGTTTAGTGAATGAGGTAAAACTCTGCTGATTTCCATTGACCAATCATGTGCATTTTTTGTTTTTGTTTGTTTTTTGTTTTTGTTTTCCTTGCATGTCATTGGGCATTCTTTGCTTTAAAATTTTACCACATTTAGCAAGCTAAGAGAAACTTCCCCTGCAAAGTGCAAATTCCCTTGCAAAGTGAACAGGCTCAGTGGCGGACCCATGCGGGCACTATGGGGCCCACAACAGAGGGGGGCCCGTTCAGGAACATTCCTCCCGGGTCCCGGCATAGGTGCGCATACAATGCAAAATCCCAGGGAACTGGAGTGGATGGAGAGGTAGATCAGTCTCCGCAACCCCGGACATTGTAGGCGGGGACAGTTAATGGGCTGAGCTGCACAGCTTGAAGGGTGGGGGGTCAGACTCCTGCTGCCTTGTCTAGATTGGTCAGTGACAGGAATGGGTGTGGTTTACCTGGGGATTGGAGTGTGGAGGGGAGAAGGTGATGCGGTTGTGGAAGGACAGACTGGAGGACATCAAGGAGGGGACAGAGGTAGGGAGACATCTGCACTCAGCTGGCCATGGGGCTTGAGGTATAGTGCTGGCTGTTGCTGTATGGTACTGTGATCTGTCACAAGACTTCCTGGGTGTCTGCTGGCTATGATACATACGGGTCATTCATTGCTGTGCCTGTCATTTGTCATTGTTCAGTACTGTCCCTGCTTTCTGTCCCCAAGGGCTTGTTCACACCGTTTACATAGTGTTCCAGTGCAGTTAGCTGCTGGAATGTACTGTATCGCATTCTAAACTCCCCCTGCATTCTGGGGTGGGAGGGGGCGTGACAGTGCATTCAAATCAATGAAATTGCAGCCATTCCCGCAAAAATAGTGCTTGCAGCATTTTTTGGGATTACCATGGACCGGAACACAGGCATTGATCTGCCATGCGTTCTGGTGCAGGCGATTGCACTGTGGGCAGAGGGCATAGCTGCGGTGAAATTGACTTGAATGCCAGGGAAGAGGGGGCCCAGTCAGTATGCCAGGGCCAGCAGTGGAGGTGGAGGAGGCCTGGGCCCAGCAACGCTGGTCCAGCAGCAGAGGAGGAGGCTGGGGCCCTGCAGTGCTGGTACGGCAGCAGAGGAGGAGGCCGGGGGCCAGCAGCACCGGACCAATGGTGGTGGTGGAGGAGGACGGGGCCCAGCAGAGGGGCTGAAAGGTAAAGAGAGCGCACTGTGCAGGGAAAGGGACCCCGGCCAGCACACCTGAGACCCTCCATAGAGAGTCTCAGGTGGGCCTGTGCAGGATCTATGGTGGGCTCTGCAGGGTCACTCTCAGGTGGGCTGTGCAGGGTCTCGTGTGGGCTCTGCAGGGTCACTTTCACGTGGGCTGCGTGGGGTCTCAGGTGGGCTCTGTAGCAGTGAACGGCTGAGTGATCTCTTTTTGGGCTCTGATATCAGAGCCAGCAGGAGCAGAGCTGAAGAGAAGGAGACAGAGACGGCGCAGGCATGGGAACGTGTTCTGGAGGTAGGTACTTTTTTTGTGGGAGGGCGGTTTGGGAGCACAAAATTTTGCTAAAGGGCCCTTTGATTTCTAGTTACACTCCTGAACAGGCTATTTGCCTTTAGTCAAGAAACCCCATGATGTCTTTAATGAACACATTTGTTCACTTCCCAATACCACATTAGCTATGAGGTGACCTACTTCTTGTTGAAGAAAAACTAATTTGAGAGAATTCTGGCCTTTCTTTCAGTTTGTCTAAAACACAAGAATGCTCTCTATTCATAAAAGATTGTTGCCTAGTTGCAATGTTGCTTTGCAAAGTCAGAGAATGTTAATCCATGAGGAAATTAAATGCTTTCACTGTTAGGGCTCGAACATTTATTAAAGTAGAACTGCATGCACAACATTAAAAAAAAAGTATTTATTAACTAGCAAGAAGCAGACCTTGGTGCACATTTGTAGTTCACCAAGTTATGTCAAATAAAAAAAAGAAAAGTTAATCATTAATGTATATAGCAATATCTATGAATAATACATAGCTGACTGTCACATTGCAGCCCTCAAGAGCAGTTTATTCAGGCAGAAGAATTCACAAGAGTCCTGTGTGAATCGCCATCACTGATGTTTGAAAGAGAAAAAAAAAATATTCCGGTCATGAAATCAGATTCCTTTACATTTCTATTGAAAAAGAAAAACCGAACACATGACTAGCTGCAAAAGCCTACAATAGTCAACACTGCAAAAAAAACTGCAATAGCATACACAAATAGCGTATAGGAAACCTGTCATTTAAGAAACATGGAGACTGCCATTGCCAAGAATGTATTTGCTGTTTTTTTTTTTCCTATTTTGTTGTGTATTTTGTGAACAAAATTATCAAACAAATAACACCAGCTGCTGGAGTTTCCCGGAATATGGAGGACCTCAGGAGCAGGTCTGGTGTCTCTCCTACTGAAGATTCTGTACCTATCCCTATTCAACTGTGCGGCAAATGGATCTATATTGAATTACTAAAAGGGACTGGTGAGTCTGGAGTCTGTCTGTTCCCCCCCGGATGTCTAGGCCCCTACACCCTCTCTCCCAATGTGAATATGTTAATAAAGTTCCTTCGGCATCATACTTCTGGCCTGGATATCAGTTCTGTTGGTCACTAGAAGGGGGCAGTTAATGCTAGTGGGGCAGCTGGTTACCAAAATCCCTAGACAGGCTATTGATGACCCGGGTTATTTTGGTGGTTCCTTCAGGGGTGAGTGCTACAATAACTTAATGCATTCTCTGTTTATCATCAAAGCCATGTGATCACCATGTCCTTGATAACTGATCAGCCATGGCTTTGCTGATACACAGAGACCACATGATCACACATAGTTACATAGTCAGGTTGAAAAAGGACTCAAGTCCATCGAGTTCAACCTATAGAAATAAGAGAAAAAAAGAAGAAAAACCTAAAACAGAACGCTATGCCCACAAATACCCACTGTTGATCCAGAGGAAGGCAACCCCCCCCCCTCCCCCCATAAAGTTTTCCGTATTGAAAGATTAAACCTCTTTTCTTCCAGACGCAAAGAGTGCCCCCTTGTCCTTTGCAGTGACCTTAAAGGGAATAATTTGGCACCAAGCTCACTATATGGACCATTTTTTTATAGTAATCATGTCTCCCCTCTTCTCCAGAGAGAACAAATTCAGGTCAGTTAATCTCTCCTCATAGCTGATCTCTTCCATACCTCTTATGAGTTTAGTCGCCCTTCGCTGCACTTTCTCCAGTTCCACAACATCCTTTTTGTGAACTGGTGCCCAAAACTGAACTGCATATTCCAGATGAGGTTTTACTAATGCTTTGTACAGGGGCAGGATTATGTCTCTATCTATGGAGTCTAGACCCCTTTTAATACAAGAAAGTATTTTGCTTGCTTTAGAAACTGCGGCTTGACATTGCATGCTATTTTTGAGTCTATGATCTACCAGGACACCAAGATCTTTCTCCATCATTGACTCCCCAAAACATACTCCCCTTAGAGTGTATGACGCATGCATGTTTTTAGTCCCCAAGTACATAACTTTACATTTATCAACATTAAACCTCATTTATCAAATAGATGCCCAATCACACAGTGCATTCAGTTCTGCTTGTAGGATGGAGACATCCTGTAAGAACTGTATTCCACTACATAACTTGGTGTCATCAGCAAACACAGAAATAGTACTTTTAATCCCCAAATCTATCTAATTTATAAATAGATTAAACAATGAGGGGCCCAACACTGAACCTTGGGGGACACCACTAACAACCTCAGACTATTCAGAGTATGAATCATTGATCACCACTCCATGAATACAGTCTTTAAGCCAGTTTTCTATACAATTACAGATTGAATACTCTATACCAGGGGTGCCCATAAGGTCGATCGCGATCTACCAGTCGATCGTGTAGCGATCAGTGGTAGATCGCAATGGCCTCTCCTCCCGCCCGTAGTGCTTCTCTGGATCCCCGCTGCTCTCCCCACCTGTATGCATCGGGGATCCGAGAAGAAGTGAAAGAACCGCTGCAGCTTGCGGCGGAGGACGGAGCCGCTATCACAGAAGTAAGGCCGAGCCGTGAGGAGAGAGAGAGCCACTTGGCCTGGATCTGACAGCCTCTCTCTCCTCACCGCACATGCTGCTGTGACAGCGGCTCCCTCCTCCGCCCCCCACAGCTGCAGCGCTTCTTTCAACTCTCCTCGGATCCGCCGCTGCCTCTGCCCGGGAGAGCAGCGCGGATTCAGAGGAGAAGCTGAGCCCCCCTTTTGCGGCAGAGGATCAGTACATATCAGTGATATGTACCAATCCTCTGTGCAGGACAAACACTGGAGCGATCAGCTGATCACTCCAGTGTTTGTAAATAACTGGGGACACATAGTACTATGTGTCCCCAGTTATGAATGAACAGGATGTGATTTACATCACTTCCTGTTCATTCATGAGTTTCTCAATGGGGAGAAGCACTCACTACAGAGGCTCCTCCCCATTCCGAAACTGGATGATAGCAAAATATTTTCTGAATCAATCGGAAGTCTCTGTGCTTTCCATCATTTAGAACAGAGGGTGCAGAAAAAAAGATTGAGGACTTTGTGTCCTCAATTTCTTTTTCTATATTAAAAGGGAAATATCAGGGGGCTGTTAAGACCCCTAATATTTCCCTGAAGTTTAGGACGCAGGGGCCTCTAGGACGCACTGGAATGTAAGCTGGCCGACTCCCTGCGGTCAGGGTGTGGGGTTGTATTGAAGTCAATGGCACCGCAGCCATGCCCCGCGCCCATAGTGCGATCGCCCGCACCTGAAACGCAAAAAATTTGCAGATTGCAGCATTTTTCTGGATCGCACTGGACTGGAGTGCAGGCACTTATGTGCCTGGGTTCGGGGTGCAGGCAATCACACTGTGGGCGAGGGGCCTGGCTGAGGTGCCATTGACTTCAATGCACCGCCACGCCCCCACCCACCCCTGAATGTAGGTGTTTTGTCATTGGTAGATCTCATTGAGCTCATCATTTGAAAAGTAGATCTCCAGATGAAAAATTGTGGGCGCCCCTGCTCTAGGTGGTGTGTTTAAATCTGCATGTAGAGAGGTTAATTCTATGATTCATGAGCCACTATACACTTTTTTTATAATCCCACCCCCAAAGTTGTATTTAGTATATACTTTTACTGAGAAGGTTTGCATATGTCCAGGCCTTGTGGTGCATATGGTTTGCCTGTTGATTTATAATGCTGCAAACCCTGGCTTGCCCAGTTTGAATCTCTACTGTGGTAACATGTTTGTTTTAGAGTTCAATAGTCTCAGAGAGCCAATCTCCATGATATAGGAACATGAGCAACTCAGTCTATTGTCTTCTGGTTCTGTGGTGCAGCATGTAAGGCTCCTGGAGCCTGAATCAGGGAGTTGTGGGTTTGATTCCCATGAGTGAGTGCAAAGTTGCTCACGTAAAGCAGGACCAACCTGTGTGATGGGTACAAAATTGTGTGAAGACACAGTGGAAGTATTCAGAGCTTGAACATGTGGTGGTGTGTGCTGCCTTCCCTGGGAAACTTGAGGTGGTGGTGTGGATCACCATCCTTGGGGAAGTAGCCGAATGATCCTGTTCACTGAGGATGGTGGAGTTGACAGAGAGAGCTGTGCAAGTTTTCTTGAAAATTTCCTATATTTAGGCAAATTCATGCAAAAAAAATAATTAATGGTATTTGTTTTTCTGCTTACTTTCTTGACTTTTTTGTGTGAGGCTCTGGGTGTCTTCCAACTTGCTCACATTGCACAAGCTACTTGTGCTGGGTCACCCTTTATCCTCTTGCCATTGCATATACCATCTTCCATGGTCTTTGTCACATGTCTCCACAGACACCCAGTTTCAGTGTCACATGGCTGGAGTTTCCTTCACTCAGGTTTCATTCACATGGTGCCAACCACCTCATAGTTCTTTGGTGGAGAAGGTCTGCTCTTTAACCTCTCACCAGGTTTTTGTGAACAGGGACACCCCCCCTCACATTCCACCAAGCAGATGGTTGCTGTTTTGCCCCAAACAACCATTAGGTAGTTTCATCTATCTTGGGAATCGAACACTAAGCCTTCAGATTCCACAGTCATCGCCCTTCATGCTGAGCCACAGACCTGGACGCTCAAGCCTGTGAGCAGTGGTAATGCAACTCATATTCAACTGAGGTTATCAAGTAAGGTAATACAAATTGTAAAGTGCAGTATCCCGTAGCAACCAATATGAACCATACCCGGTATGAAAGCTAATTGGTTGCTATCAGTTTCTGCAGTTTATTTAACTTTAATAAACAAATCTGAATTGGTGACCATCTGTGGATTCGAACGCACAACCATTCTATTAGTGAGATCGCCATCCTACACACGAGACCACACTGCCTCAGATGGTGGGCGGGGCCAAAACCAGAGCTTTGATATCATGACATACCATATGATTGGTGGATTAATGGTTAAATTAATCTTGGCATCAATGACTATCTCCATCTGGTTAAAAAAAACAGTTACTTTCAATAGTCCATTGCCTCGAACCAAAGGACACCATCTCAACTGCCTGCAAAGTGCAATAACCCAGAGCCAACAATATGAAAGGATACTTAGACTGAAAACCAATTGATTGCTACTGGTTTCTGCAATTTATACAACTTTAATACATAAATCTGAAAGGGTGGTCACCTGAGGATTTGAACTCCCAACCACTTTGTTTTTGACCCAACGCCACTGCCAAGATGGTGGGTGGGGCCCAAACAAGAGCTGTGATATCATTGCCTACAATTTGATTAGTGGTTTAATGGTCACACATTGTATTTAATTGCTGCCATTAGATCTTGACAAGTCTACCACTTGGCCTCCAATGGGCTTTCCGCATCTGGTAAAACACAGTTATTTTCAAGTCTATTGCCTTGGACCAAAGAACACCATCTCAACTGCCTGCAAGGTTCCATAACCCAGAGCCACCAATATGATAGGCTACGTAGTCTGAAAGCCACTTGGTTGGTACTGGTTTCTACAAATTTATAAACATATCTGAAAGGGTAGTCACTTTAGGATTTGAACTCGCAACAATTTTATTTTTGTGTTCAGCAGCATACACTCAACGCCACTGTCTCAGATGGTGGGTGGGACCCAAACCAGAGCTGTGATATCATTACATACCAGACGATTATTGGTTTAATGGTCGCACATTATATTTAATTGCTGCCATTAGACCTAGACTAGTCTACCACTTGGCCTCCAATGGGCTATCCCCATCTGGTAAAACTCAGTTATTTTCAAGAGTCCATTGTCTTGAAACAAAGAACACCAGTTTTTATAACTTTAATAAATAAATCTAAAAGGGTGGTCACCTGGGGATTTGAACTCACAACCATTTTATTTTTGTGGTCAGCAGCATACACACAACACCACTGCCTCAGACGGTGGGTGGGGCCCAAACCAGACCTGGGATATCATTGCCTACCATACAATTAGTGGTTTAATGCCTTGAACCAAAGGACACCATCTCAACTGCCTGCAAAGTTCAATAACCCAGAGCCACCAATATGAAAGCCTGCCTAGTCTGAAAACCAATTGATATCCCAATTGGGGATTAAAACCAGGGGATTAAAACCAGAGCTGTGATAACAATGCTTGCCATGTAATTAGTGGATTAATGGTCAAACATTTCTGTTAAATTGCTGCCATCAGACCTAGAGCAGTGTCCCACTTGGCCTCCTAAAGACTCTTCCCTTCTTAAACTCTTTTTTCAAGAGTCCATTGCCTTGAACCACAGGGCACCATATTGACTGCTGCTTCCACAGTGCAATAACCCATAGCAATCCATATAGAAGGCTACCTAGTCAGAAAGCCAATTGGTTGCTATTGGTTTCTGCAGTTTCTACAATTTTAGTCAATAAATATGGAAAGGTGGTTGCACATGGATTAGAACTCACAACCATTTTATTTTTGTGGTCAGCAGCATACACACAGCGCCACTGCCACAGATGGTGGGCAGCACCCAAAACCAGAGCTGTGATATTATTACATACCACGTGATTACTACCATCAGAGTCTCCCCCTTGGTCTCCTTAAGGCTAGTCCAATCTAGTTAAACTCTGAAAAGGTGGTCACCTGAGAATTTGCACTCACAGCCATCTCATTTGTAATTCAGCAACATGCACACAAGGCCACTGCATTGGGTGGTGAGCAATACCCGCCACAACCAGAGCTGTGATATCATTACACATTATTGGATTAGTTCTTTGCATTCAAACATTGTATTGAATTGCTATCACCATACCTTTTGCATGGGCTACTAAAGGATCTAAAGGACCAGGTGGCGTTACAGGAGTTCTAGCACAGCACTGTGCTGGAACTCCTGTGACAGCTGAGATGTGAAGGCTGCGAGAGAGAGCGCAAGGAGAGAGAGAAGAGACAGCAGAGAGGGCGTGGAGAGAGAAGAGACAGCAAAGAGAGAGAGACAGGGGAGAGAGCGAGGAGAGAGAGTGAGAAGAGACAGCCAACTGAGAGACAGCAGAGAGGAAAGAGACATACAGGGGAGAGCACGAGGAGAGAGAGCACAAGGAGAGAGAGCACGAGGAGAGAGAGATCGCAAGGAGAGAGAGCACGAGGAGAGAGAGAGCGCAAGAGAGACAGGGGAGAGAGCGAGGAGAGAGAGCGAGAAGAGACAGCCAAGAGAGAGACAGCAGAGAGGAGAAAGAGATACTGGGGAGAGCACGAGGAGAGAGAGAGGCAGTAGTCCCAGTAACGATTTTAATGTGCTTGTTTTTTAAATAAAGGATGTGGTTTTTGTTGGTAGATCTCATTGAGCTCATCATTTGAAAAGTAGATCTCCAGACAAAAAACTGTGGGCCCCCTTGCTCTATACCTACTGACCTTAACTTATACATTAGACGCATGTGGGGAACTGTGTGAAACGCTTTTGCAAAGTCCAAGTTTACTATATCCACAGCCATTCCTCTGTCCAATTTATTACTCACTTCCTCATAAAAAGAAAGTAGGTTTGTTTGACAACTTTGGTCTTTTGTGAATCCGTGCTGACTATCGCTTATGATATTATTTTCAAGCAAAAACAATTGCATGTGATCCTTGATCAAACTTTCAAGTATCTTCCCAATTATTGAAGTTAAGTTACAGGTCTGTAATTACTTGGCAAAGACTTTAGACCTTTTTGAAATATAGGCACCACATTGGCTTTGCGCCAATCCATCGGTACTAAGCCAGTTATTAGAGAGTCTCTAAAAATGAGATACAATGGCTTTTAAATTACACAGCTCAATTCTTTGAGGACACGTGGGTGTAAGCCATCTGGTCAAGGTGCTTTGTTCACCTTAACTTTGGCTAACTATTGATATGGTCCAATAACAGTTAGACAATGTGGTTCATTAGAAGCTATGGCACTGCTATCCCCGTTATGGATTTGAGATACATCCTGTTCCTTGGTGTGCACAGAGCTGAAGAAAGTGTTTAATAGATTTGCCTTCTCTTTGTCCCCAGTTACCAACTCCGAGTTATCTTTTAAGAGGCCTAAATGCTCAGACCTGATCTTTTTACTATTAATATATTTAAATAATTTTTTGGGGTTTATCTTGCGCGCTTTTGCAACCTGTCGTTAGTTTTGAATCTTTGTGAGCTTTATTTCCTTTTTACATATTTTGTTATATTCTTTGTAGTTTTCAAATGACGACAGTGTTCCTTCATTTTTATATTTTGTAAAACGCCCTTTTCTTATTCCTTATGGCTTTTTTAACATTGGATTGAGCCAGGGGCTTTGTTTAGCGGGGGTCGTGACGGCGCCCCCCCTCAGTCCTGCGCCCGGGGCATGTGCCCCCCCGGTTGTTACGCCACTGGATATCAGCCACATGGGTTTTAGCCTTTTAAACTTATTGCTTACTGGAATATATTTTGCTGTGTGGTTACGAACAATTGTTTTGAAACATTCCTATTTTTGTTCTGTGTTTTTTGATGAAACTATTCCCTCCCAGTCTAAGTCTTCAAGAGCAGCCCTCAGCTTGGGAAAAATTGCTCTCCTGAAGCTAAGTGTTTTTTTTTTTTTTCAAGTATGCGAATGTTGTTTACAACTTAAGTTAAATGAAATCATATTATGGTCATTGCTATCCAGTATTTCTTTAATATGAATATTTGTAATAAGCTCTGCATTGTTTGAGATGACCAGATCCAGCAGAGCACCATTTCTAGTAGGGGCTTCTACAAACTGTACCATACAATTGTCATGCAATAAGTTTAGAAATGTCCGCCCTTTTACTGTTCCATCAGTGCCATTACACCAATCAATGTCAGGGCTAGTTCACACCAAGCGTGTTCCAGGAGCAGAGGAGAGCAGTTACAGACCGGATCAAAACTGCATCCAATGTATTCCATTGGTATTTTGTGCTCCAGTTCACACTGCAGCGTTCAGTTCCAGAGCATGTAAAAAAACTGCAGCAAGCCCTTTTTTACCTGTTCTGTAACGCTCTGGAATGCATGCAAACACATCAAAAACGCATGCAAACACCCTGGAACACACAGAAAGCCCATTTTAAACTAAAAAAATGTTTTGTTTTTTTTTTACCAAAAACGGCTCAGAACGCATCAAAAACGCAGTATGACACACTGCACTGCGTGTGCAGAAACTCATGCAGATCTGGTCTGCATTTGGTGTGAACAAAGGCCGGTTATAGATTCATGCATGTGCCATATTTTCTAGTTCTCTCTCCTCTTTCTTGGTGTGAACAAGCCCTCAGGATAGTTAAAATCTCCCATTAATACTACTGTCCCCGCCCTTGCAGCCCTTTCTATCTGTTTTAGGAGCTAAGTCTCTATCTCTTCGTTATCGCTGGGGGGCCTGTAACAAACTCCAACAATTACCTTTGCATTATGCATACCAGTATACAACTCCCCCCATAACGCCTCAGCACCATCACACTCACCATCAACAAAGATCTCTCTGTGACCGGCTCAGCAATGATAAGAGCACCAGCACTTTCCACTGACATTCCTCACATAACACCTGCAGTCCTTGGTGCTTGGGAAGCTTGCAAGGGAGTGTGGCTCTGGCTTTCCATCCAATCAGGAAGCAAGGATGGTAGTCATATAACCTCAGGTAAGGGAGAGTTGAAGAGATGGAAATAGGGGATGCCTCAGGTCTGTGTATGTTTTTGTATATTTGTGTACACACCCTAATGCAACAGGCCGCACTTGCCTATGGCTATGCAGTGACCTACCTCTCGGCAGTTCTACACAAGAACAAAATTAACCACTTCAAGATTGCAATATAAAAGGCCAGCAGCAGCTCTAAACTTAGTAATATTCTTCAGCCGACTGTCGCTTTTCACATACAAGTGATCGGTTGGCTCTACTGTATGGCGCTGAAAGGTGTGACACCCCCCCTATCCGGCCGCCATTGCCCGCTGTACCTTGTGCTGAAGCTGGTGAAGCACTTTCTGTATTTCATTAGTCTCTGTGGGGTCCATTGGTGACATTAGGAGCCTAACAGGAACTGTCATTTCCTCTGTGCTATCACATAGAAATTGATGTTTGAACCACATGTTACATGTTGCCACGAATTTGAGAGTGACAGCAATCATTTTAGTGCTATCAATTATTGTTAACTCTGTATTTTTTGCCATTTTATGGGCGTGTGCAATTTTAATGCTTGGCATGTATGGTATTTATTTGCCTGACACAACCCCATCTTTTCTATTTTCCTAAAATGTGGGTTATATTGTGTTTGTGTCTATTAAAATTATTTTAGTGTATTGTTTCCTACAAATATCAATTTGATAAACATTTGTGCAAATATCAACACATTGCAACTAGCAGTTTTTTTTATTCTAAATGACCTCTGCTTTTAGAAAATATATAATTGATTAGTGGTTGTAAGCAGTTTTCTAGCCCAAATTTTTGATTTTAACATGTATGTGCAAAAATTGCTGTGGACATGAAGTGGTGTCACGTCCTGCAGTGAACGAGTATGAACCACAACTGCGGAGGAAGGGGTGGCAGTAGTTAAGGGGTGTATTCCTCAAAGTATGGCACTCCAAGTACTGAACTCCAGGCGTCAATCTTAATCTTAAGCAAAGAGTTTGGAGTTCATTACATCATCTGCCCGAATAATTGGGGATCTTTTTATAATGCAGGCAGGGAAGGTATTACCTCATACCCCCTATCTGTAGATAACTTAAAGACACCTCCTAGTATTGCAGGTGTAATCACTGTGTAACAAAGGCATATGTTAGATTCACATCCAATTATCTTAAGAGTCCATAGAGAACTTTCCAGTACGGGGTTAACTTAAAGACATATGCAAGTAATAAATGCTTACATGGTATTATCTCAATTATGAAGGTAAATTAAAGTCACATGCAATTAATAAATGCATCCCTGGTAAGATCTCCAATATGAAAGTAAAATAAAGTCAAAATCAAGTAATAAATGCATCAATGGTAATATATCCAATATGGAGGTAAATTAAAGTCAAAAGCAGATAGTATAAGGCCGCAAGGTATTTATCCGGATCCTGGGGGTTGCTTCCTGGCACAGCTCCAATGGTTTTGGGGTCCGGATCAGGGGGTCTCCCAGGAGCTGCAGGCAGGCAGTGTCACTTCATCCAGTTAAGGATAGGGGTTAGCGTTAGCTGGGGTTTTGCAGGCGTTCAGACTGCAATAAGGGAACGCCGTTCATTTCCCCCAAGCCGGTTTTAAATGTTTGAGGAAGTGCGGGTGGGAGGAGCCGCATGCTCCACTCGGCACTTCCGCGTTCCAGCGTGGAACGCAGCGGCGCCGCACACCCGCGTCATTGCGCTGTCGCCGAGTGCGCTCCACGCTGGAACGCAGCGGCAACGGCACTTCCAAGTGGTTAAGGGCCATCACGACCTTTCTTCAAGTCATGCTAAAGTATAGCAATTCTCCCTAACCATCAAAGCTTGTTTAACATTGCTTTGGGAAAACAGTAAATGGTAGCCAGCTCAGAACAATAAATACTTTCACAGTTTAGGACCTGAAAATTTATTGAAGTAAAACTGAAAATCAGCAGCACATTACAATTTAAATAGTAATTAGTAAGAACTTTGTATTGTTTTACGTCTTAAAATTATATCTTCCATTAGAAATATCATTCCTGGATCACCAAGTGCTTATATCTGAAAAAGTAAAAGAAAAAAAAAAAAAAGTTAATGATTTGTGTAAAAATATGAAGCTGACACATTTTGACTTATCCATAAGTGCAGTTTATTTAAAAAAGAACTCTGGAAATGTAAAAAATGTACACCTGCGGTGGGGCTACTTCAGGAGTTAAATTCTGAGGGAGGGTCAAATGAAGCAGATTTACTGATCCTCGGTTCAACTGTGGTCAGTGCTCCCCTCTCTCCCCTCCATTCTGGCTGTGTGGAATTCCCCTCAGTGTCCTCACATCTAATGCAAGTCAGTGGTCCTTAGACCTCCCTGGAGCCGAGGGGAGAAGAGGCTGCAGGGAGTGGTCTAGCACCCCAGCAAGACCGTGCATGAAGTAAGTATATCTGCTTTTTACGAGCCCCTTATAAAAAACAAGCACTTATCCCTTGAAGTGCAGGGCTAGCCCCACAAGGGTTTTTTAAATTGCTGGAGTTCTTTAAGCACAGTAGTTGTGTGGAGTTGTGTCCCCCACTGATGCATTTTTAAATATTTTGTGTCATATTTGAAAAAATAATTGGGCTGTTAATGAAACTATGATGTTTAGAGGGAAGATAAAGAAGCATAACCAGCTACAAAAACCTGCAATGGTTAACAGTGGGAAAAAAATGATACTATAAACACCTACACTGCTAAAAAAAAAAAGGGGATTTATTTAGCATAAAATGATTGCCAAGGCCAAATATGCACACCTGCTTTAACTTAAAGGGGAACTTTACCCATATCTTTAAAATGACAACCAACACACCTTTAGAAATGTTTACTAATGACAATCTACAAACACATACTTCTAGATAATTGCAGGCTTTGTATTATTTGCATTTCTTATTTCTCTTTTCTTCCCCAGTCTTCTGACAGCAGCCATGTTTACTAAGGGCAGATTACTAGCTCTCCTATTACTTCCTGGATTTCTGACACATGTGACTAGACTTGTGACTAGGACATGTGACCATGCACATCTCAGGGGAGGAAAATGCCTTTCCCTGAGATCTCGTGAGATTACAGATGAGATTTCCCAGCAATGCACTACTGATGCAATCTTCCCAGGATGCAATGCCTGGGGACAATTACATCATTTGTGTCATAGTGGACCAGTAAGTGGATAAACTCTATTTGTAAAAAAACAAAACATTTTTTTTAAACTAATGAATGTAATATGATTTAAAATCAGCATGATGATGTGATTTTTAGTGAAAGGGGGTTACAGGTCCACTTTAACAACTGCTGTTGTAAAATGAGAGCTACAAATGGCAATGATGGCATCCCATGGCCTTGATATTTGTACAGGGACCTTAGAAAATTATGCAATCAACATAATCTGAGAAACAGGAGGGTGCAAATATAAAATACATATTCTGGTATATTTGGCAATGCTGAAGACTAGAATGCAGTTACTTATAGCAAGCAGAAATACTTTTACTGATCTTCAAAAAGACATGCAATTGGTTGTAATGGATATTAATATAATTTGCACTGCATTATTGAATAAACCCAAATTTACTATTTGAAAGATTCCCATCAAGTTTTGTGTTGAAACCTTGTTTATCTTAGAAGGGCAATACTGCGATCAAGGAATAAGCCAAGTTTTTGTTTATTAATGTAAAAGTAACAGAAAAAGTATATAAACTAAATGGGATGCTATATAGTAGCACTGTGTAGAAGGAACCATAATCTACAACATTCACCAATTTGTGAAAATGCATTGGAGTCAATGGGAAGGTCAAGGTGAAGGGGACGTTTTATTTGGTTAAGGTTGTTTTAAAGGCTTTTATCAACTTTATTTTTTAAATTAAGTGATACATCCTAAAAAAGTCAACCACTTTATAAGTTTTATAGCCCTTCTCTGAACTCTCTCAAGTTCGAGGACGTCTTTCCTAAGGATTGGTGACCAAAACTGAACTGCATACTCTAAGTGTAGCCGAACCAGCGATTTATAGAATGGAACAATTACCGTATATACTCGAGTATAAGCCGTCCCGAATATAAGCCGAGGTACCTAATTTTACCAAAAAAAACTGGGAAAAAGTATTGACCCGAATATAAGCCGAGGGTGGGAAATGAGGCAGCTACTGGTAGATAGATACCAATAAAATGACATTAATATTTATTTAAAAGAAAAACAATAACCTAGCTCTGTAAGTGGTTGGAGACTGCCAGATGACCCCGCTCGGAGCGCCGCACACCGGAGCAGCAGTGACGCGACGCTCGGCGAGGTAAGTAAGATGATACATGGCGCTGACTCGAGTATAAGCCGAGGGGGGCACTTTTCACCCAAAAAAATGGGCTGAAAATCTCGGCTTATACTCGAGTATATACGGTATATTTTTATCTCTTGCCAAAATCCCGCTTTTAATGCAGCATATTATGCTGCATGCTTTGCTGGCGCTGCTTGGCATTGCATACTATTGCCATCTGTGATCTACCAGGACCTCCAGGTCTTTCTCCATGTCTGACTTCCCTAGTAGACCTACTAAATAGTAGTTTGCAGGCATGTTCTTTGCTCCCAAATGCATAACCTTGCATTTTTCAATACTAAATTGCATTTGAAGCACCCATATGACATTACTTAAGAAAAAACTTTACAAGTAAAAATTTTCTTATTTTATTTATTTTATTTCTAATTAACCTCTTATTAACCCTAATCAGCCTTAATCAACTTTTTAGCTTGAATTTCTACCATTAATTTTTTTTTAGCTTTGTTTTCTCTGTGTTTTTTTCAAATCAAGCAAAATTGATTTTTTTTGCAAATGTCTTTGCCACGCTTTATACAAGAAACATCAATTTAGTATAATTTTAAATGGGACAGACTATAGAATAAACTATATTATTTTTATTTACAGTAAGACAACTTTTTCCCCTAAAACTACAAAGAAAAGAAATAGTTGTACAAGAAAATATTGGCAAACGAAAGTCTAGTGTGTGTGTGTATAACAACAGTGTATATATAAGTATTAGTATGTATGTATGTTAGGATATGTTACTTTGTAAGTAATCATACAGTTATGGACAAATAAACAAGCCTATTGTGGAATTGTGATATTTGCAAACAAATGCCCATTCATGTACCAAGTTCGAATGACATCATGTCCTCATATCACTTTGTCAGAATCTATTCAATAAGTTCTGTTTACTATATATCTAAGTGATGGAGAAGTCCATTAAAAAAAATTGATTTTTCTGTCAAGGAACTGTAAGGGAAGGAAATATTCACTTAGCTTAGTGAATGTGGTGAAAATTCACTTTGCATAGAATACCCAATTGTGTGCAAGGGGGGAAAAAAAAATGTCCATGAACCTATCACACTCCTTACCGTATGGCCCCTAAAATATTAGCGGGTGCAACGGTGACACATGGATGTCGCTGTCAGAATACGAGCATGGGAAGACAGGAGCACTCCAAAGTGGTGGAAAATACGTCTTTATTGACGCATGTGTGTAATATCACATAAAAGCTTTCCCATTCAAGCAAAAATCAAAAACACTGAGGGGAATATATCAAAACTGGAGCAGACAAAATCTGGAGCAGCAGTGCATGGCAATCAATCAGCGTATGTCTTTAGTTTGTCGAGTTAAGATTTGAAAATGAAAGAGAGAAGCTGATTGGTTGCCATGTACAGCTGCTCCAGATTTTGTCTGCTCCAGTTTCCCCTCACTGTATTTTTGCTTGGACATGATTGGATGATGGAAGTCAGCAGAGCATCACATAAATAACTATGCTAAGATAAAATTCCTTTGCAAAGTTAAAATTCCCTTACAAAGTGAACAGGCTATTTGCCTTAAGTAAATAAAAACCCAACTGAATAGATTCTGAGAAGGTGATATGAGGATATGGTGATACCTGACCATTTTCTTTTAACACTTAGGAGGTTATTTATTAAGCTGCGAAGTGAAGTGAGCAGTTTGGCTATTCACTTCAGCCCTGTACGGCTGAAATCAGCTGTACGTCAGCTGACTTTTGCTCCCTTTGGTGCAGCCGAACATGCTCAGCATGTTCGGCTGAGTTGAAGTGAAGAACACGTTTGACTCAGCCGATCCAGCATCTGGATCGACTGAGCTGAACCTCCAGCAGTCCACTTTCCGCCATTTGCCCCTATTCTCATAAGGGTCGAACGGAAGTGAGTGAATAGCCGAATGCTGCCGAGCAGCATCCGGCTCAGTTATTCTGCCTGCTACCTTGGAGGTAGCGAGCAGAATTTAAAAAAAAATGTAAGCAAAAGAAAAGAAAAAAACAGCATGGGGTCCACCTTCAGATTCATACCAGACCCTTTAGGTCTGGTAGGAAGGTTAGGAGAGACCCCCTGAGTTAAAAATAAAAACAAGTGCGTGGGTTTCCCCCAAAAAGGCCTGGCAGGGCAGGAAAGGGGGGGGGGGGGCGGGGGAGGGCCCCCCCTACCCCCCGCCCCCC
>NW_017307263.1:158663-164579 GCF_000935625.1 Nanorana parkeri | reverse complement strand
TTCCCCCCAAAAAGGCCGGGGGGGGGGGGAAAGGGGGGGGGGGGGCGAGCGAGTGCCTCCCCTACCCCCTGCACCACACCAGGCCACATGCCCTCGGAATTGGAAGGTGCTTTTCCAGAGTCCCCCCTGCAGAAGCACCTTGTCCCCATGCCAATAGGGACAAGGGCATTCCCACAAGCCCTGGCCCGTTGGTTGTGGGGATCTGCGGGCAGGGGGACTTATTTGCATCAATGCTGCCCTCCCCTACTCATTCACTAAAGGGTTAAAAGTAAATAGTAAATGAACAGACAAGACTAAGAAAAAAATCATTTAATTGAAAAAAAACCCACAACAAAGGTTTTTGACAAGTCCTTTAATAAAAAAATGAAAACGCCAAAAATAAAAAAATGAATTTACTACCATAATCCAAAGGTCAATCACAATATCCAGCATTGTCCAAAACGCCGCTGACTCATCAAAATACAAAAAACCCAGAAGCCCGCAACGAACTCACGCCGCAAAATGACATTCTGACAAATGGCGGCAAAATAAAAACAACCAGTTTTTTGGGGGTGGAGTTCCCCCTTAAAATTCCTACCAGATCTAAAGGGCCTTGTATGACTTTTGGGGGGCACCCCACGCACTTTTTTTTTATCTTTAACTCGAGGGTCCCTCTTAATTTTCCAACCAGACCTAAAGGGTCTGGTATGGATTGGGAGGGGGATCGAACACCGTTCTTTTTGCTTTAGCAGACCATTCTCCCCACTTCTGCTGTGGCTGCGGCTCAGCTGAGCTGAAACATAAGCGTTAGGGCCGGCTGAGCTGTTCAGCTTCCTTAGGCTGCTGTGAATAGGTGATACAGCAGCTCTTCGGTTTGGCTGAACCGAAGGTTTGGCTGAAAATGTGGAATAGACTCCCACAGGAGCTAGTTCTAGCTTGCTCGGTTAATTGTTTTAAAAAGCATCTGGATGTATTCCTAATGCAGAGAATATTACTGGATATTGAGTTCTTATAGGTATATTAGGCATCAGAGATTGTTTTGTTGATCCAGGGAATATCCGATTGCCTTATGGGATCAGGAAGGAATTTTTTCCCCCTGTTGGAGCAAATTGAACCATGTTTTATAGGGGTTTTTTTGCCTTCCTCTGGATCAACAGTGGCTAATTGTGGGCATAGCGTTCTGCTTAGGCTTTTCTTCTTTTTCTCCTCTTATCGCTATAGGTTGAACTCGATGGACTCTTGTCTTTTTTCAACCTGACTAACTATGACTCATGCTGTTGCCGAAGCGAGCCAAAGGATTAGCTGATGCTATGGCTCTATTCTTCGGCTCCTTAGTGAATATCCCTCTTAGTATATGAATGAATGTTTGCTTGAACTTGATCTGTCTTTTTCATCTTACCAACTATGAACGGGCATTTGTTTACAAACTTGAATTGCCCAATCATTGTCATAGGGAGCGAGAATCAAGGTAGGAGAAACTCTGGCCTTGTATGCAGAGGATCAATGCACAGTAGTGGGTAGTGTAACCCACAGCTTTGCTGTTACTTGCTAAAATACCTTGGGAAATAGGGGTAAATAGGGACTCACAAATAGGATTTATTGGACCTAATTGGGAACACATGTTCCTAATAGGGGCAATACAGCCCATACACTCATTAATTTCTAAAAACACCACCTCTTAAGTCTATATCAGGCCCCCTTCAAATCTTCCAAAAACTGTAATCTTGTCTTCATTATGTCTTCCTTTCAATATAAAAGAATAGAATCTTGATGTAACATCTATTGAACAACTTACTTCTAGAGATGATCAAATGTCGTTCAGTTGAGTAAATACGCGGCCACCTTCTTCAGGACAAACGGCCTTCAGGTCCTGACGAGACAGTTCCAGCAGCTGATTACCTGTCAGAATTCCTAAGCACTTCACAGTGCTGAAAAATAGGAAACACAAGGGTTATTTTCAATGGGAATATAAAAGGATGTCCTTGTAATGAAAATTTTCTAGTTCATATAATAATAAATAACAAAATAATATTTAACTTTTGCACGATGCTTTCCCTTTATTTATTCAAAGGGATTCTGTTAGGATTAGAATCTGGGACCAGCCATTGTTGATTTTCTATTAAAAACACATGCCTATGGTTTTCTCACTTATCCTGGCTTCATTACTTCGTGAGTCACCAGCCCAGAGCAAGCATGTGCACATTGGGTGCCCTGACACCATTTATTCATGTGTTTGTACTTCCAGGTCAGTTATTCACAAGTTGTGAAGGGAAAATATGAAAAATGGTCCTCCAGTATGTACCTTTAAATATAAGTCAGCTAAGATAGTTCATGTTTTTGTCCTACCATCTTTATTTTAAGGCTTTTAATGTATTGTGCCTTAGTAAATACCAATTACCAGTTATTAAGTGTTAATAACATGATTTAGACCACATAGAACCATACTTACATTCTTGAAAATCCCTTATTTTGTAACCATGCTGTCACTTCTCCTGGAGTTGAATGGGGTTTTATTGATGTTGGTATTTGTCCAGGCAACTGTAGAGCAGCAAAACAGAGGTACAGTTTTCTAACGTGTAACAACAATCTACAAAATGTATCTGTTTAGTCATTAATTTTGTTCCCCAAAGTAAACCACAATAAATCATCAGTATACCTGTCCATTGTCTGTGCTCTCCAGTATGTTGTTTGGGATGAAACCTCTCTGCCCCTGTACATTCTCAACCATCCACCACTGCCTGCTCTGATCTAGAACCTGTAATACAAATAAACCATCATATACTGAAGCAGGTTGCATTCTTCTAAGCAACACAAAACATCCATGCTAAGTGAAAGGTCCTGGCTTATTAGGTAAGGCATTCCAAAGTGAAGATACCTATAATATACAGATTACAGTTTTTGTGGTAAGATCAGATAAAGATGGTTTCTAATTAGTTGCCGTGGATTACTGTGCGGATTGCACAGTCTCACTGCATAAGCCACTTTTTTCTGGTTTCATTTTCAGTCACTCTCTTTTTCTAAGACAGTACACAATTGGCACAAAAGTCAAAACATTGCCAGTTGCAAATAGAAGTATATTAATACAAAAGGTAATGATACATGAATGTCTGGATCTCCAGTAATCAATAAAGTAGAACTCAAGTAGTTCCAATCACATGCACAAACTAACAGAATAGAAACATTAGAATGACTGCGCAAACCAAGTTCGACACTCCAACAGTATATGTACCTTAGGACCCAGAGCAGTAGTGTAAGGCATTTTTAAATAAAACAAGTCTATAACATAGGAAGGGGGGGGTCAAAGAGTCAAAAGGGAGAGATAAGGAGTGGTGAAAGGTGGGAAGAACAGGGTTGCAATTGAATTAGGTTGTAATGGAATGAATATCCCTGAAAGATTCTGTCCATTTTAATTCATAAACCAGCATCTTCCCAGGGTCCCAAGATGCAAGGATAGTAATACAAATAAGGAAGGTGGTTCATATTACTGATGGACCACTTGCTTGAACACGAGTGAATCTCTGGAAGCCACCCAGCAAGACCAAGACCTACCAAGGCCTGATCACTCCTATTCTGATCAGATGCCGCCAGGGTCTCCATCATATAAACAGTGGTCAATGTCCGTGCCAACTCAATCAGAGCAGGAGGATGAGGAAAGTCCCTGGCCCAGCCACTCTGGCTGCGAGTAGTCATTGATACAGAACTCCCTTTTTAATGTTGCAGAGAGGAGACCTGGTATCATTTACAGGAGTGCCACCTGAGGGGAGGAGTGGATATCAGAGATACACATAGGTTGATAGCAAGCAAAAAAGAATTGAAGCACAAAACCCAGAGATATCAGGGCAGCTCCACCACTCATGAATGTAGGAACCTACTTCCCTAGAGCATCTCCAACAGTGATAAGGCAAGGACAGATAGATGCGGTGGAGTTCTTGAGGGGTACGGAACCAAAATGAAACAGTTTTGTTGTCCTGCATATAAGAGGACGTGGACAGCTTTTGAGTGAGAATATGACATTTCCTTCATTCATCCTCTGAGCAGGGACGCCCAGGTAGCCCTTCCATCTCAGCACATAAGGGAGTCTCATCTTTAATCGAATGCTTCTCCCCTCCTTGGCTGCTGGTGTACGATCTGTACTCTGTACTCAGCAGAGCAGCCCTGTGCTCTGTATTTCAAATATCACTCAGAAATGGAGAACAATCATTGGTCAGCATGGTCACCTGAACACAAGGAAATGTTTGCTTTGCAAAATATATCTCCTTAGCTTAGTTAAAGAAGTGAAAATTCACTTAGCAAAGAATACCCAATCGAGTGCAAGGAAAACTAGAACAATGACTGTATTTTTGTTTGCACATAATTAGTCACCTCATTTAGTAAGCTAAGTAACATTTCCTTGCAAAGAGTAAATTCCCTTTGTGCAGTGAGCGGCCTATCTGTTTTTAGTAACTTAGTCCCTCTTCCTTCTTTGAAATTTGCACCATTTAGCAAATGGCCAAACTGTGTATATAGAAGTTGTATATATATTTCATTTTTTAAACTAAAGATAGTCTGCTTGTTTTTTGTTGATTTGATTGAGGTGATAAGACCCCTTTCACACAGTCTGACCAGGCCTCCACGTTGGTCCAGTTTTTTCCTCTACCCTGCAATGGAGGAAAAAACTGAAATTACCGAACCCATGTTGATCTATTACCTCCAATCCGGCATGATCATGTCCAATGAAATGGAACTCTGATCCGTTTGTTTTTCCGTACCTGTCTAGAGCTTGGGGTAACCGAGTGTAAACGTTTAGATCCGGCTTCCTATAGACTAATATTGGGCTTCTAAACAGGTCCACCTGAAAAAAGCTGACAGGCAGAGCTGATCGCAAAGCCCATGTGAAAGGGCTCCTAGTCAGTAAGGTTGGTAGACAAGTTACAGTTTTTTAGGCAGTAAAACTGGTTCATATTGTTTCAGTCATTGTAATTACTGAGATTTCTCATACCAAAAGAGCCACATCTGCATTGCAAAGCAAATCCGCAAAAACAAAAATGTTAAAATCAATTATTACCTTTACTCTGTCTCCTTTCCTCACTGACAGTTCACGTTGATTCCTGGCTTCAAAGTCGTAAAGAACTTTTATGGGCGTTTGTTGAAAGTTTCTGTGTATGAGTCAATTGTAAAATTGTCAATGGTCTCAATTTCAGAAATTGTGAAATTGCTGTAAAACTGACAGATGGCTGATTTTAGGTAGCTGTATTTTGTAACACACCTTTCACAATTTTTAACATAGTCTAAGACAAAAGCTTTGTATGCCTTCAGTATAATGTGCAGTAAAATGATAATTAGGTAGGAAACATTATAGAAGTTTTTTTTCCATATATATATATATATATTTATATCTATATATTGTGTATCTGAAAAAACATTTCCTCCCCAGATTAATCCCCACGTCGCAACATGATCTGGATGACATTTGTGTTCACTGCGCAAGAATCAGATGCTCATGTAAGTGAACACAATGTCATTTAAATTCTTGGCGAGCGCAAACTTGTGAAAAGTCACCATCATGCTAATGTGTGTCCTCATTAATCAAACTTAATCTTGTTTTAATGGTATGCTAGCAATGTACGCAAACTGTGTTTTATTTCCCTTGCGTGCATCACAATGTAGAGACTCATGGGGAAAAAAGCTATCCTAAAGTAATACGTTCTAACACATACACTTAGAGTGTTACCATTCTGTGGGGTCTATTCACGAAGCTGCCGAAGGATCTAGCCGTAGCTTCGGCCGATCCTTCGGCTAGCTTCGGTTACGGGAGTCCATCAGTTAATTCGAAACGAGAGCCTGCTGTACGGGCTATTCACAATAGCCCGTACAGCTCCCGATCATGGTTGAGCGGCTCAGCCGAGCCGAACGCATATGCATAGGCTCGGCTGAGCCGTGCAGAAAGTCGAAGCTGGC
>NW_017307263.1:152848-158077 GCF_000935625.1 Nanorana parkeri | reverse complement strand
TTCGGCTCAGCCGATCCAGATGTTGGATCGGCTGAGTCGAACTCCTTCTGCACTTCGGGTCGGCCGAACATGCTGAGCATGTTCGGCCGACCCGAAGCCACACGAAGCAAGCCGATGTACGGCTGATTTCAGCCGATGTACGACTGAAATTAGCCGTACCAGCCTGAAGTGAATAGCCGAACAGCGTTCGGCTCACTTCACTTCAGATCGGTCATTCACTCGGCTGCCCTCGGCAGCTTCGTGAATAGACCCCTGTGTTATCTTAAAGTTTCACTAATGTGATATCACTTTGTAGATTATATTTTGGGGCAAATATACGGATGTGTGCAAATTACATAAACATTATTGTTAAAACAGCACAGCTGAAGAAAAGTCGCCCATCCTACTAGCACACTTGCAAAAAACAGAAGCATGCGGGTAGTAGGAGGGGTTATACCCTGGGCTAGCCTACAGTAATGGGATGTAAACTGATTCTGTCTGTATTTTGTCATCTGTTTTTGTAATGGTGCGGATGACGCTCTGTAAGGGCCCTAAGATTTCCTGTGTCCCTCAGTAGATGAGAAATAATTATTTTTTTTAGATTTCAACATTTTTGCAGAGAAGTAAAAAAATTTAAACAAAAAAAAAAGGAGAGGGACAAAAATACATAGTCCATTTGCCATCACCCTAAGTGGTTTAATAATTTCCCTAAGGACAATTTTTAAGTTAAAGGGGAAATTGTGGCACATTAGAAGATTATTATGAACAGGCAGGGATATTAGCAGAGAGGTTCATCAACAGATGTTATATAAGGAATATTTCAGAAAAAGGAATTTCAGAAGTATCAACGCACATTAATGGAAAATATCATTTAAACATACAGGTGGGGCCCTTCTTGACCAATGAGCAATAATTAAAGACTTTTTATATTTAAACACTTACTGGTGAGTAGGTGGAGTCTGCAGATTTTTTTGAACCTATGGATTAATGAAAAATACATTCAGATACCCCTGGATCATTACTATTCATATTTTGCAGAAAAGAGGGATGTTATTTGCAGCAGTGTATAGGCTTACTAGTTATTTAGCCACTTCAGAACCAAGACAAATTTATTTTTCAGTTAATCATTAATAACTTTTTTATATCTTCTATGACATCTATCGTCTATGATATCTATACATTTAAGATATACATCTATAATTCATTACCCCTGTTTAAGTCATTTCGTCGTAACCCGCATGGGGTGGTGCTTGTGACATAGTGTGGGAGAGGTGAGACTGGAGCTTGGCGTATTTGTTGTGGCTGATCCGGTAGTGTTCCTGCCTGCATTACCATATTACTTTGTGAAAAAGTTGGATATCCTGTGTTTTTATGTGAGTAGTTTTTTTAAAAGCTTTATTTTAATTATTACAAAGAGCATTATGGTCTGTACTCTTTTTTTATTTTTGGTTGATCTTATTTTGGGATCCTTGGAGTACATACTAAGAGGGCTACCAGAACTTCTATAAGTGGATTCTTATGAAGTACAGCTGTAGGTTTGCAACATAATGAAGTATAGATACTAGAGATGCACCAATATGCAGAGGGGACACAAAGCAACGCCCAGTGAGGAGGCAAGAAACTATGGATGCACCGCAATTTCGTCCGAAAGATGGCACTTTCGGCATTTTGCCAAAAGTGGCATTTTCAGAAGATATGTTTCGGCGGACGAAATTTGGGTGCACCCCTAATAGATACAGTATAGCTTCAGTTCATTGATACGTTACTGCATTTTGTGCCTTCTTCACGCGTACTACATTGTACTGCAGTTATTCTGTATTGTGCAACATGTAGCCAGTGTTGTGGTTACAGTACTACTCTACAGCAAGTAAAATCCAGGGACCGCTGCTATGCAACATTAACAGGGTAATTAACTAAAGGGTGAAGCTTTTAGAGAAGGAAGGAGAAGTGAACAATCTGCGGCAAAATAGCTGATTTGGAAAAAAAAATCCGATATATTGTCCTAGATTGCTCACTTGCCTTCTCCAAACTCTTTGCCCTTTTGTAAATAATAGACATTTAGTTTCGGAAAGATTTAATTATTCAGACAAATTTTTGTTATTCGGAGATTCGGATATATCCGAATCTCCGAATGACAGAAATGACGAATGAAAACGAATCCGAATTTCCGGTAACGAAAATTTCGGACGAAATTCGTTTGTGGTAGTCTGCAGGAATTTTTGTCCGGCACGGATTTTCATTGCAGCAAAGTGAAATTAGACAGAAAAGAAAAAAAAGTGGCAGGTTCCTCCCCAATTTATACCAGACCCTATAGGTCTGGTAGGTATGTTAAGAGGGACCCCAAAAGTAAAAAAAAAGTGCTTGGGGTACCCCCAAAAGCCATACCAGGCCCTTTAGGTGAGCTCCCCAATGACGTTCGGATCTATGAGCTGAGGAGTCATATGAATAGTATTATGACACCTCGGCTCACAGACCCGAATGGCGTTCGGGAGTTCCCGAATGCTATTGTGTTATGACAGCTGAGAAAGTCAAATGGGCAGAATGAGCCCCATAACTTCACGGCTCGCTCTGCCCATCTGTTTACATTCTGCCCAGAGATGTCATTTTGCAGCTAGTCTTCGTCGGGTTTAGATGGGTCATCGTGCGGCGCGACTTTTTTATTTTGGTGAGTCATCGTGATTGACGCTGGATTACATTGTTGGATCAATTTTTTTAAAATAAAGGAATAGTCAAAAATGTACTCTGTTTTTTTTTTCAAAAAACTTTTTTCTAAAAGTGTGGTTTCTTTATTTACATTGACTTTTAATCGTTTAGTGATTGAGTAGAGGTAAAAGTACCCCTTACTCATTCACAAGGGGAGGCAGCTGCATCTGGGTGCCCCCTTAATTAAAGGGGTACCCTGATGCAAATAAGCCCCCCAGACCCCCACAACCACTGGGTCAGGGTTGTGGGGAAGAGGCCTTTGCCGAGGGCATGTGGCCTGGTAAGGCACAGGGAAAGGGGGGGGGCGCTCAATCGCCCCCCACCTTTTCTGCCCTGCCGGTCAAGGATCAAGGGTCTGGTAGGAATTTTAGGGGGGACTTCATGTTTTTTCCCATTTTTGTGGGGTGGGGTTCCCCCTTATAATCCCCACCAGACCTAAAGGACCTGGTATGGCTTTTGGGGGGAACCCCACTTGCTTCTTTTTTTTTAAACTTGGGGGGTCCCTCCTTACATTCCTACCTCACACTTTTCTTTCTCTTCTGCAGACTGTAAAAAAAAAAGTCATTTTTTTTTCTTTTGTCTAATGTCACTTTGCTGCAATCAAAATCCGTCCCGGATGAAAATTCCTACAGACTACGGCTAACGAATTTCGTCCAAATCCGAATCCCAAAATATATTGACTTTCGGACCCATATCCAGAAAAACGAAATAACGGAAAATCCGAATAAAAACTAAACAAATTTTTTGCTGGTGCACATGTCTAGTAAATAACTTTGATACCAATATTTTAGATGTTCTGTGGTAATACTTCAGCTGTATTACAGTAATATTGCAATTGTATTTTAGAAATACTTCACCTGTACTGCAGTTTTATCACAGTTGTATTTTACTAGTATTTTAGATGCAGTAATACTTTTTACTGCAGTAATACTTCAGCTGGACTGCAGTCGCACTGCAATATTGCAGTTTTTTTCCTATCCCAAAAAACTGCATTTTTTTTACATGCAACAACAACTGTAGTATTACTTCTAAAAAACTGTAGGTTTTTTTTGTAAGGGAGGTGGGCAAGAGGAGCAGTACAAGGTGAGTGCAGTAGGCAGTGTAGAAGAGGTGCTGTACTTTGTGGTACTGAAGATGGAAGAGACGAATGAGCGAAGCAGTATAAGGGGAAGGAAACAGCAGGCTGAAGAGGAGGAGTATGGGGGAGTGCTGGAGATGGACAAGAGGACAAATGGAGAATGCATAGACCTCCATCCCCTGACCCAGCCAGTCTGTTTGCACCACTTTCTTCTCCAGACACCAATTTAGCTGCTGCTTTACATAATGTTGCTTCCTCACACTGAAGCAACATATGTAGAGGAGAATGGTGTGATGATCTACTTTTCAGTGCAGCCACACTCACCAATCTCTTCTACTGTCACAGATTCAGCTGTCCCTGGCAGAGCAATAGCCAATGTTGTGAGAGGAAAGTGGTGTGCTGGTCATGTGGTCTGCTAATGGGGATACTCAGGCAGTTGCCACTGCCAGGGCCCCTAATTGATTGAAGTGACCCAGGAGCAATTGCCTTCTCTACCACTCTTTTAATTCATACTGATTCCAGCCCACAAGCCCTTCAGCAGCAGATTAATGTTTCAAGAGGAGAGGGGCTCTTTAAAAAAATGCCTCCCCCAGCTTTGAACTATGTAACACTGACCCGCTGCCAACAGAGAGGGTATGAGTAATATGTAGCTTTGAAGAGGACTTGGTGTAGAACATTTATATACATTTTTAATCACATGGCCAATAGGTAAATGTTCACTTTATTTCAATCAAATCTTTTTTTCTCTTTCTGCTGTAATCCTAGCTTGACAGTGACTGCAGTAAATGATCAAATGATCAGTGCTTTGATCCTTTCCTCTGCTTATTTGATCTGTAAACTAATGTGCAATCATGTTATATTGAAAGTGAACATTATTCAAATGTGGATGTATACAAGTAATGTTCAGTAGCCACGTTATTAACATTCATTAAAAAAATCAAAAGCTAAGGTTTTTGACACATCTGTATACCTGTGGCTGTTCATTTACTGTATTTATGTCTGGAAGAATCCATCCATCTGAGAATACTGGTGTATATGGTGGGATCATCTTTGCATTAGGCCAATCAGCTCTACAAAGAAAACAACATGTAAAAAGGTGAAGGTTCTAAATGATATATATTGTCTAATTATAAGGTGGATAACATATACACAATATTTCTGGTCCTGGAAAGTGTCAATTTCTGACAAGACAGCTGACCTCCTGTTCAGCGATCTCATTGAAGGCAAAGTCTGGAAGCCCTTATCAGCCATTAGCTTACGTATGGTTGTAAAATCTTTATACTTTTAACAAGTTGTTAGTGCCATGTTTTTTTTAAAGTATCCTTGAAATTCACACTTAATATAAAGAGGGTAAATATCAGCATTGCCAAATCATATTAAAAAACTCTATAGAAGAAAAAAATAATCAAAACTCCTGAGCTTCCTAAGACCTAGTAAGGCCATTTGGTCATTGGCTACTATGATCTTGT
>NW_017307263.1:148060-152538 GCF_000935625.1 Nanorana parkeri | reverse complement strand
GTTTTGTGTGGGGGGGGGGGGGAGGAGTGGAAGACTAGCCTTTCTTTGTTAATCTTGCAAGAAAAATCTATAGCCAACAAATGTAAATATGTAAATACAAAATATGCGTTCGGTTCCTATTTTGAACAACGTTCATTTTAAAATAAGCAATGTTATTTTAAATAAAAAGTATACATTTTATTATTTTTTATTCTTTAATTTGACCCATTAAAAATTATGCTAAAATGATATTTCTGACATAAAGCATTGCAAAATTATTTGTAAATGAAAAAGGGCACTTTTTAAAAATATTTTTCGCATTTTTTAATGCAACACTAAAAAAATAACTGAGATAAATGAAAAGAAATGGGTAATAATGAAAAAAAAATCTGCAGAAAAATTATAACTAATGGGAGAAACTGAGGAAGGAGTTAAGTAAGGCTGTTTAGTGTTAATTTTGAGTTAATAAGTGATTACGGTAAATAGGAATATATTTTATAAAAAATGTGTTATTACTTGTAAGATTTATTTAATTGATTTAATATGCAGATCAAAGGCCACACCTTTAATCTACATATTAATAAAATAGTAAATGCAATGTAAGAATAAATTGTTACACTTGTTAGACTATCTGCAAGTGTCATTTTGGACAGGAATATAGAAAGCGACTCCTGATATGTAATACATAGCAATTCGTGGCTATTTACTTATTATAGCGATCGGGGAAGCAATGGCCGGGGAAGAGAAGATACCCACTATAAGTCATGTTGAAGTTTTTTTAGAGTGTATCTTCTACACCTTCAGTCCTCAGGTAGTTAAAACATAAAGTAATTTAAATTGTTTATGTATGTTATATTATTTTAGATGTTTACAAAGTATACAAAGAAAAAAAATATTCTAAATATTAAAAAAAACTATTAACATTATTCACATCAAGTGGAAGTTGTACACAAACTTTAAAAAACTATTGTGCTCTTTTATACATGGCCGATATAATACACGTTCTATCAATTATTAATTTAATGCCATTAATTTATTTTACATGCAACTAGTGTATGTACCCAATTTCTTAATATCAGCCTCATGTAACTACAGCAGTACTCAGACTATGAAAGTCATTACATTGATCCAATCATGCTCTGATTCATGCACATGTGCTGAAAGTAGACATGTGCGATTCGTTTCGTTCCGAATCGAAATTCGGACGAATTTTCGTAAATTCGGACATTCGGATGTATCCGAATTCCGAATTACAGACATAACGAATGCAAACGAATCCGAATTTCCATTTCCGAAATTTTGGTAGCGTTCGCACGAACGTTCGTTTCGTTTTCTGTTCTTATTCGTTTCTTATTCGTTTCGTTTGTTGGAGCAAAGTGACATTAGAGAAGGAGAAAAATATTTTTTCCCCCTCAAATGTCACTTTTGCTGCAAACGAACGAAACGAATAAGAAACGAATAAGAACAGAAAACGAAACGAACGTTCGTACTAACGCTACCGAATTTCGTCCGAATCCGAATTCCGAATCCGAATTGACTTTCACACCCGAATCCTGAAAAACGAAATAACACAAATCCGAATTTAAAACGAAACGAAACAAATTTTTTGGCAGTGCACATGTCTAGCTGAAAGTGAACATTCTGCAAGGAAGAGAAAGAGTGTGCTGAGCTTTTGTTTTTTTAAAAGCATGACATGCCCTTCAAAAAGATGTGCTGCAGTAGAGGTTGAGGATGTAGATGTGCTATCTTCCTAGGCTTTCTGAATCCCAACATTGGCTGAACAGAAATACCAATCATTTGGCAGGTACAAACAATTCTCCTATATGTATTTCAACTGTGTATTTATCTGCTAGCCTGAAGTTTAGCATTACAGTATGTCAAACCAAACAGTTTTTTTAGATTTAGGTGGAGTGGGGAATTATTTATTAGCACCCTAGTCTACTCTTTAGTGCTATCCAAGATGACCTGGATTTACCGGTCTCCTGCTCACTCTTCAGTCCACAGTGATTTATGCAAGTGTGTGCTGAGACCAATGGATGAATGGATGCATTGTAGTTTGTTTGGGATTATGCAGTGAGCTGTGTGCATGCAGGATTAAGCTGAAGACTTGAATAATGCTGACTGCACTGACGGGAAGGCAACAGCTGAATGGACACAGGCGAATGGCTGCAGGGATGGCTGGAGCAGAGAGCCACCCTAGGAGGCTTGGCTGAACCCGGGAGGCTTGGAGGAGGAGGCTTAGCTGAACCCGGCTCTATGTTCCAATACAGAGAGGAGAGAAACGGCTGAAAGAGACAGGGAGCAGGCGTCTACAAATTACACAGATGCCGGTTGTTTGAATTTCCCGGCTTATGGAGGGAAGAGAACGGTGACTTCACGGGGCTCCACTCTGAAGCCAGAGGAGACTAGGTAAGTATATTACAATAACAAGCCCCTACTCCATTGCAACCTCTACTTTATATGACTTTCATTGCCCATAATAAAAATGTGTAACACATGAAAATGTATGGAAACCACAAAAAAATACATCTGAACATGCATTTTAAAAAAATGCATAAAAATGCAGATGAAAAAGCGTGAACCTTATGTAAAAGTGTGAAGGATTTTTGAGACTCTTCATCAGACAGAGTCTCTGCAGCAGAAGGCTCAGAGGCCGCTAAAGCCACAGGCAGATCAGATATAGATTCTGCGGGTGATGGCATGGAAGTAGGCTTTTGGCCTCTGCTATGAGAATCAGCCATCAGGGCTGCAATCTGTCCCATACAATCCTGCATAATGATGGGCAAAATTCAAGAACTGAGGGAGCCAGACCCAAAGGAGCTAAGGAAGACTGTGAGGAGTGTAGGGACTTAAACAGAGGGCAATGTCCCAGGCTATCAGTGTGAGGCCCTTTAAAAGCTGCACAGCAAGCAGCAGTAGAGCCATTAGAGGATCAAGAGCTGGAGGTAAATGTTTCAACAGGATTGCTCCCCATGTGTCTGGGATATGACATTTTGTGCTGCCAGGCAGGGACTACGTAGCTCAGAAAATAAGGCTGAACCTTGGCTGCTCATGAACCAGCTGTCACAAGCAGGAGAGGTTCAAATGGCCAGAGGTGAACAGGTCACTATAGGTGCAAAGCAGAGAAAGATAGAACAGGAAAAGTTTGCTGTATCACTTGAAACCAGGAGCGGTAGCCAAAGATGTTACTTCAAGCTGAATTGGCAGGAACCAGTGTGTGGAATGCACATGTGACACTCACCTTAACTAAGCACGTCATTACTCAGTTCTTTAGCATTAACCCTTTCTGTGTAAAAAACTGAGAAAAAAAAAGAATAAAAAAAAGGGGTCTAATTGTCCTAATAGTTAGGAAACTCTGGGTACCTGGTCCACATGGTCTACTCACAAAGTGAGTCATCAGAGACTGGACCACACCAGAGGCTCTCGACCCAAAAAGTGCTCAGGGGCTTACTGACACAGCACACTCAGATCTGCAAAGCACCACAATTTAGAATCCAGTGCCCTAAGACATATTTCAGGATAGCCCTCCAATGGTCCAGTCCACCATGGTCTCGGTATTGCCTCCAAAGCTATTTCTGAGAATACGCTACTAGGGATAGCTATGTGTAGAGACCAGTGCAAGCATCATGTACAGAAATGTTGATTGAAGAAAAAAAGGGGAAAAAAACTAGTAAAAATGGCTAAACTTTTCTTAGAGAAAAGACATCCATCCTCCTAGAACACAGCAAAAAACTGAGGCATGCTGGGAGTGTGAGAGGTTATACCAGCTGTTCGTTGTTTTTTTGTTGGCCAGTGTCGAAATCCTCCTGTAGACGGCAGTATTACGCAGTTCTCTGTGAATCCTGTGTCCCTCAGTGAAGGAGAAATGAAAGCATTGTTTTGTCTGCATTGCAGTTTGAGAGTTCCTTCCTTTCCGTCAGGTAAAATGTTGTCAGCAGAAAAGGAAATTAGGCACAATCTCTCTAACGTAGCCCTGTATAGCAGTAAAACCTTGACAGGAGTAACAATCCTTCCTTACTCTTACGCTTTTGTTTAAAATACTAGTTTGGCATCTGTAATTGTCATTGGTTCTTAAATCAACCTTCTAGTTTCACTCTGGTGTCAATACCTTGTTCTTAACCAAGCATCCCCTAAGTTTTCCCATAGCTTTCTTTCTTTATCCGACACACATGAGCTCAACAACAGCAAAGCCTTTTGTGTTGGAAAAGGAGACAGCACAGAACTAGACATGTCCTTCCTGGGGCAGTTGGACAGGATCTGAAAGAAATTTTGGTAGAGTTACAATTTAAATATTATAACACAACTTTGCACAAGTAAACTTGGCTTAGAAGTCTCACCTTGGGAAGTATATTAAATAGCATATGGACCAGGTCTGCAGCAGTTGGCTGGAACATATGGTCTTGGACTTTTGCCTGGTGATATAAGAGTTGTAGACAAGTTATTCTGATTCACCTAAAAACATTATATACAGTGTATGTATATACAGTGTATATATATTT
>NW_017307263.1:143367-147898 GCF_000935625.1 Nanorana parkeri | reverse complement strand
CATATACACACATATAAGACTTTCTCATGACACAGCGGTATAATGTGGTAAAGGGAGACTTTAGCTGGGAATCAGACTTGAACAGTCTGAAAACAAGTACATTTCTGCTCTCTGCATATTTTGGTAATTCATATTATTTACAATACCCAATTATGTACTTTATACCTGCTATATTGCATATTTAATTTGCATGATTGCATTTTTTAAATAAAAAAACAGCCAACTGTTTAATTTCAGTTTTGCTGGCATGTACCTTCGTTTTCATTCACTAGTGTTTGCATGCAATGTTGTTGCCCAGTATCCCCGGACAGTTTATTTACAGACAGCAACAGAAGCCGGATGGGGAATCCTTAATTTAGGTCAGTGTTATATATGTCTACTCACCAATAAATTAAAAGCGTATTTTATCTTCTGAAGGCAGTCCAAAAAATCTGATTCTGGAATAGCAGTTTTTCCTTTTCAAACAGAAAAATAGGGGAAAAATACATTAGATTACTTTTTTATTATTCATAGTTTAGTGGTCATATAAACTGTTCTGCTTTTGAGACAGGGTAACTATATTCCAACTAAAAATAAAATGCTGTCCCGAAGCTATTCCCGTCGCAAACGACAGATTCCCTGTCGGCTGATGTACAGTATGTCAACAAACCTGCCGAGGATCCTGGGGGATATCATTGGCCAAATAAAGTCATGACCATATTCAAAGATTTGGAGTCAAAGACTTCATCCAGGATCCCTGGCTGGTTTGCTTAGAAACAGAGGTCAGATGGGGACCTGTCATTAACGGTGGAAGTGCTACCTCCAATACATGACAGATTGAACTGGCCAGATGTGGGCAGTTTGCTCAGCCATTCATTAAATTTCGAACAGGCGAAGTTTGGGTTAAAATCAGAGCTTTAAGACTGATCATGGCTTCACTGTTTACTGAGTTTTCTGGGAGTCCAGAGTTTGAGTTATTATTGTAGTTTTACACTAAAATAATGTATATTTAACCTTTTTCTGGACTTGCATTACAAAAAAAAATATTGCAAAACAGCAAAACGCTGAAAGCAGTGCCAGTATGTGCACTGAGTAAATATGGTTACAATTATGCATATTAAGCTGATAAATTGTACATATTTATCTAAACACGTGAGGTGAATTTGTAAAAACTGGAGCAGACAGAATTTGTAGCAGTTGCCCATGACATCCAATCACTTTCTAGCTTTCATTATCAAAGTTTAATTGAACAAACTAAGGATAGAAGCTAATTGGTTGCATATGCAGGTGCTCCAGATTTTAACTGCTTCAGTTTTGATAAATTCCCCCTACTGTATCTAAATACAAAGCCATGCATGCATATTTAATTCACTCACCTTTTTTTTTCTTTTTATATAAATCCAAATTTCCAACAAATATTTCGATATCACCAAGAACATGATTTAACACTTCCTGAAGTAGAGAAAAGTAAGAGTAAAAAACCTTGCATGGTATTATAAGCAATAACTTATTACTATTGTCAATCCTTGTAAATGCAGAAATGCTAGACAGAGGTATTACGAAAAATTGTTATCTCATAATTACCGTAATTTTCCTTTCCTGGCTCCTCCTCATGTCAGCCTACAATGGGTCAACTTCGCCCTCTTGACCCCCCCTTAGCACACTCCCTCAAGAGCATAAAACACCCCTATCACAACCAACTAGTGTTCATTAACTAGTTCTCGCGATGGCCAAGGGTGGGATCGCCTGGCTGACATGAGGAGGAGCCAGGAAAGGAAAATTACGGCCTCCTGGCCCTCCTCATCTCAGCCTAGGATGTAATAGCAATATGTAGGGGGGGAGGGGGGGAACAATAGCATACAACCTGTGACTCAATGCACAATCAACATATATATTTATTTAGCGAGAGCTGTAGAAAGTATGGAAAATCCCAGTACACTCTCTGGACTAAATCTGACAACCAACTTATAATGTTTAAGAAAAGTGTTAGGCATGCTCCAGCTTGCGGCTTTACAAATCGTGCCTACAGGAAGCTTGGCAAGGCTTGCCCATGACGCCACCATCCCTCTCGTTGAATAAGTCCTGATCTCTGATGGAGGAGAAAACCCCCAAATGTTGAGGGTATTGCCAATGCAATTGTCATGACGATCAAAGAGGACAGCACTCTTGGTCCAGCCGCTTGGCCTTTCCTTGTGCCTCCTGGAAGTACAAACAAGATTTCTGCTGTGCCAAACTGTGCTGTTCTTTCCAGATACACAGAAACACTGTAGACCAGGTCTAATGTTTTCCATTCCTGTTCTTCCTCTGGAACCTGTATTGCTTCAATTTCCCAGTTGAAATGAAATTCGGACGATACTATCGGTAGAAAAGTGTGTACAGGTCGTAGTACAATCCTGTTTGGTAAGAGCATGAGAAAAGGCTCCTTCATGGCAAGCGCCTGCAATTCCAACACTCTTCTATCAGTAGTAATGGCAAGGGGAAAAACTGTTCTTAAGGTGAGGTGCCACAAGGAACATGATTGTATTGTGGTCGAGGTAGAGGGTGAACTGGCCCTCTACGAGACAGAGTGACGCCTGATGCTGCCAGGATCGCTGCAGCACAAGGATGTGGCATCATTATTATTATCATTATTATTATACAGGGTTTATATAGCGCCAACAGTTTGATCAGCGCTTTACAATATAAGGAAGACATTACAATCACAATACAATTCAAGACAAGATGGTAAGGAGGGCCCTGCCCGTGAGGGCTTACAATCTAAAAGGGAGATTAATGGCAGGTATGGCACTGTGAAACAGGAGGCCCTCCAAACGGGGGAGGCTGAACCCGGACAGGAATCCAACTCCATGTACAAATTAAGTCTCCGACATCTTCCTGAGCGAGGATAAAAACAGAACACTGGTTGGTTGTGATAGGAGTGTTTTACGCTTTTGTGGGGGTGTCCTAAGGGGGGTCAAGAGGGCAGAGTTGACCCATTGCAGGTTGACATTACAACAAATGTTAATAAATAAATATTTATACATTTTAATCTGTGCCTTTTTGCAAAACAGTGAAAATCAAAGTTAAGCACAGTATATGTATTATATACTCAAAAAAAGTTTTTCCTTAACATACCTTAACATACACTTTAGCCTGTTGCCACAGGCCATAGGCATATATGTGGAGACACAGTCCCACATCCTACTTCCTCCTTCCCGCTCAGCCCTCCAGATGGCCAGCGAAGTACAATGTGAGTAGGTATTCTCTTGCTTCCCTTCCCCCCTCTACTGCCCTGTCCCTCTCCCCCCCCTTTCTTTCCCCCTCTCCCCCAATCCTCTTGGGATTTGTAGTAGGAATTTTTACACTGAAGCAACTGCCTGAGGTCCCGTGCATCCTGGGAACCTAGGCAGCCTTCCTGTGAACTTCAGCGCCTGCTTACAGCGCCAGCTGCACATCTCCTCCTTCTTATTGGGTAACCACCCCGCCCATACCCGCTCGTGAGACCCTCTGGACCCCTGGTTAGACCCCCACACAGCCCTCCTGGGACCCCACACAGCCCACCTGAGACACCACACAGCCCTCATGAGACCCTGGAGACATCAGCCACCCCAGAGCAACACAGGGTATTTAGCTTCATATAATTCTGCATTGCTGGCATTTGTAGTCCTCCATAGCTGGTGGTATTCTACATTGAACTATATTGTTTCATTAGGATTGGTATTCTGCATTCAGAATATGACCAGCCATACAGGACCACAAATCCCAGCAATAAAACATTATACAGCAAATCAGCTATGCTGAATACCACCAGCTGCAGACCCCCTCTTCCCCCTTCCAGCTCTCACCCACCCAGACATGGAGTGCCAACCTCACCTAACGACTCCTGCAGCACCTTCTTCCAGGTGGCCCGGGGCAGGATGGAGTGCAGGAGAAGGTCCTCAGCATCTCCCACACAGCAGGATGTGCTGCCTGGCGGTGCGGCTCTGCCTCCTATGTTCACACCTCTCCATCCCCGCACAGCCGCCTGTGCAGGCAGCGGTTCTTCTACTGTGTGTGTCAGAGTGGCAATGGAGGGAGGGATCTGCCACTGACATGTACTGTACATATGTGCAATGGGCCCACAATGTAGGCATGCCAAACTCATTTATTTCTGCTTTTCCTTATCTACTTTAGTAAATTGGGTCCAATGTCTTGTGTTACCCTGGGGTCTCTCCTAGGAACATTGCTCTTCCCCTCAGATCTCTTTCTCAGCTTGGACTCTGTTTATTGAATACAATTATTTTCTCAATTAAACCTACTTGTTACCCTGGGGTCTTTAACATATACTTCTGTCAAATAATGCATTATATCCCCCTCCAGCTGTTAAGGCACAGCTTCTTATGGTTGCCAGAAGCAAGAAAGAACAAAAGAACAAATATGCACCTCTTTGAATAAGTGTGTAACCCAAAAATTAAAATGATCAGTTGCAACAGTTCCTGCTGTGGATCTGCAACTATCCAGAAGGGAAGTATGAAATCCACCCCCCCCCCCCCCCCCCCCCGGGCACGCTGGGGGCGCGGCTCACGTGCGATTT
>NW_017307263.1:78507-143287 GCF_000935625.1 Nanorana parkeri | reverse complement strand
AAAAAAAAAAAAAATTTTTTAAAAAATTGAAAACCCCCCCCCCCCCCCCCCCAATAGGGATGAGGGTCAGGTTTGCAGCTATCGTTTGTTGCAAATTCCTGGTATTCACCAAAATTTGTGAACCGCAAACCTTTGAAGGAATGGATAACCTCTAGAAAGAGTGAGATTACTGCAGCTATATTGTCAGTGAGTTGGAAGTGTTAGGGAGAGCTGGCAAATCTGTGCAGGGAGAGATACTGTATTTTTTTCTTATTTTGGCATTGGTGTGTGTCCCAGATAGCAGTATCTGACTTTGCATACCTGTTGTTTAACAATAGATAGATTTGCTGCCCTATAGATTTGTATAGAAGATTTGTATAGAACGTTGAGCAAGGTTTGCAAAATTGTTTATGAACCAAACCTAGGCAGACTCCCTCATCCCTTTTCTCTAATACCAGTGCCCCCCAACTGCAGTACATAAGGATATATCCTTATAAAGCTAATATTGCAATAGTTATGTTCCCAGGGACAGAAGACATATATAGTTTACATTCTATAAGGCAATTTGATACTTTATCATTGTTTTATATATACTATGCTGATTTTCTGTGAACTATTGCTTTTAATTAGCTAGATCAAGAAATAAAGTATTACTGTTGGTATAACCTGTGTAAAATTCCACTGTATGTGTTTCCATATACTTTCCAATAATATGACAGTATAGTTTGTGGATGATCCATAAATAAGAACATAGTATACTGTATATTTTGGATATCCAAGCAGGAGATATCCACGCAAAGATAATGCAATAGTTGCAATGATATCACAATAATTAAACCTACAATATCACGTTTTATGTCTTCTGCTTGGTTGCCTGGTGACTGAGTATGAAATGGTGGCTGGAAGGTTACAGACCCTGGTTCAAACTTCCTTTGTGAAATAGGTGAATCTACAATAAAACACATTAAAACGTTACATAGTTAAACAGAATATTTTGCAGATTAATAAAGGCTACCTTCAGCAACAACCTTTTTTCTTGTTATGAACATAGTGGGAAAGATGTAGGAATTAATGCAGTAGCCACTGCTTCACAGTGTCTTCCTGGACCACATACGGTATTTTACTATTTCACTGCAAAAACCCTGCTACTCAGTAACTTGCACTCACTGCAGCAGCAATACTGGGTTTGGTGTCTTTGCAATATTCAACCAAATTTTTACCACCATTTGTTATACTGTATGTAAACTGCCCTTAATTCCACCCCTTTTTTTCAGCTTTTTTCTTATGGGACACAATTTTTTGTTGCACACAGACAGGAAGTGGGTGGTGCCTGCTTCAGGACATAATACTATGGCTCTATTTGTGAGACATCTTTTATTAGACATTGTGTTCCACTCTGTCTAATGGCCACATGGCCTCTCAAAGCACAGGACAAAGCAAAGTCTTTTTTTGGGGCAGTTACGTACTGCCAGCCCAAATGAGTACGTAAAGCCAAGTAACCTAGTTCTTCTCCTAAGGTCAAATGTCTGACACTTTATTTGTGTTCTGTGTTCTGTTCTGTTCTGCGTTAATTGTGTGCAAAGGTCCAGGTATTAAGCTTGTAACTGAGCTCTAGTCAGAGACACTTAAGATAATCAGCAGGACCTTCCCTTTGGTAACATGTCTTACGCCAGTAGGACTAGTCACTATTAAGCTGACATACCCCCACTTCAGATCCTTTCTGCTTCTGCTGTATGCAACTTTAAAGCGTACAGGTCCTGCTCTGATCTATCTGTTGGTAATGTGTATCTGCATCTGCTACCAGAGCTAATCTTTCGCTGGATCCCTCCAGTCTGACTATGGCCAGCATTTCTGGCTTACAAAAAAGGCAGCAAAGGGATTGAGTGCCCAAAGAACTAGCAATCAGAGTTAAAGTACAGTTTCCTAACTGATTCTAATCTCTGCCTATGCAATTTGTCAGCTTTCCCTATGCTTTCACTGCCCCAGCTTCTAATTCACTGAAACTATAGCTGCTCTGTGCCCCTCTCTTTGTAGTAAGAAGGCTGGCTTAACCAAAAAAAAACCTTTATTGGTGCTTCTCAGCCTGCTGGATAAAGTTTAAAGCAATGCTGTGCATTGCTGTTTAAAATAATTGTCCTGGGAAAATCTGCACACAAATTCACCAGGACAGCAAACCAGAAACTTGCAGGATTTTTCCTAAACTCATGGTAGCAGAGGCGGCTCTCTAATTAGGCAAATTAGGCGGTCACTTTACTTCAGAGGTGATAGGAGTCCTTAACGCTGCTGTGCACAGGCAGCATTAGGAGCCCTGTCATTTTCACCTATCCCTTCCGTAGTTCACCGGTCAGCCTTCTGGGGAGATGCTGCATCCGTGCCCAACACCCCCTCCTATCCACCGCACCAGGATCTCTAGCTGGGAAGAAGGAGCTTACCATTGGAAGGCCTGATGCATAGTCGACGGATGAATGGCAAGTAGAACTTTTTTTAATTTATATTTTTGAAAGACTTGTATGCATATATATATATATATATCTATATATATATATATATATAGATATATATATATAGATATATATATATCTATATATATATCTATTAGGGATGCACAGATACTTTTCGAGTACGAGTGCCGATACTTGGCATTTTCATGAGAACTACCAGGGTTGCAGCGCTTGCATCTGAGACCTAGCTCTGGCGCTCCACCACTGTCCTGAAATCATTAGTCTGTATTGTTTTAGAAAAACTGTCACATGACAATAAACAAAAATGTATCAGTACTCGTACTTGTAAGTACTCGGCAAGTATCAGTACTCGTACTCACAAAACTGTTATCTGTGCATCCCTTTATATATATTTATAAAAACAAAATCGTACATTAAAACAGAGATGTACAAATCCCAGGAGCTCTGTGTGGTCCTTACAAATGACAGCTGCCTCCTAATTTTTGAATTTTTCTCTAGTCTAGTTTTGGAGCTCAAAAGTATCGGTGCATGTACTCGTACTTCTACCAAGTACTGTACTTGGTATCTGTGCAACCCTAATATCTCTATATATATATAAAAGTAACAATAAGCTGAAACAGACATTAAAGTCAAGTTTTTGCCGGATCAGAGACCAGCGCTGGTACTGGTCTGTTCTCTGATCCACCACAGACTTCTGTGTCCCACAGAGTATATCCGGCGTGCACATTCCCGGCCATGTGCATTTACTTCTATGGAGTCTCTCCTCTTCACCCCGCCGGTGATCTCTACTGCGCATGCGCCCGCCTACACTGCACAGACGTCTGGAAGATGTGTTCTGCAGCCAGGAGCAAGCGCTGCAGACACAGGTAAGTAAGTAAGTAAGACCATTTTGAGACTTGTGGTTTTATAACCTTTAAAAGGGAATGTATAATGTTTTTGTATACCTGTTTTTGTATACCTGTAATTTAAACTGCAGTAACAGGCGATTCAAAATTATTACTTTTACTTTTACATTACACAGTTGCCTGAAAAAGCTGTTACTGTAGTTACAATTCTGACAAACTGTATATGTGCATTTCAAAGTCCTGCAGGCTTTCCTAAAGTCCAATAAATGTTTACAATATATTACAATGGTTAAATGCAAAAAAAAATTACCCTTTGCTTAAAGACCAACTATGGGCTTGCCAGTCCCCCTTGTTTGTTCCCCCTTTTCAGTTGAGACAACTGTAAATACCCCAGTTTTTACACATACCTTTTTCCCAGGTGTCTTTGAAAAGGTCTGATTACATCACAGGTCCTCTTTGCCCATTTCTTCTGCAGCGGTGGGCGGATCTTAAATGCTGCAGAAAGCTGTGCCACATAATCACAAGGCACTGCTCTCTACAGCATTCTCCTGTGATTCCAGGAAAAGGTGTGAAATCTTGATGCTTGATGGAATGATGATTTTTTTCCCCAAAAGTTCTTTTATCCCTAACAGCAATATACATCAGTGCCCAGAATCAACAGCCTTGTGCTCATTATGTTTTGTAGCTGAATACTGTGTATGTAATAAGGTGTTTGTACAGGGCTATCACTATAATGAGGCAGTTGCCTCAGGTGGCATCTCATTAGGGAGCGACCGGGTAGTGTGGGGGGCGGCAGGAGGGCGGACACAGCGTCCTAGGTTGCTAAGAGCTCTCAGCAACCTGTAATGCTCTGGGCGGTGCCGCCCAGCTCATTGACGTCATCTGTTTCCAGGACCTGAGTGAGATGTTCGCGGCGATATGTAACATGTGTAGCGCAATTGTCGTTTTTGAACGTAGGCGCACCGACACGTATTTGCGTGTGTATGTGCGTGCACGTGGGGGGCAGGCCACTTTAAAAAAAAATATTTGCATTTTTTTATTTTTCTTATATGTTACTGTTAATTTTGTAAATTTTTAAACCCTTTTTTTTTTTTTTACACTAACCTTATTGCTACCACATAGGGGGCTAACAAGCCCCCTGTGTAATAGCAGGTAGGATGTGACAGGTCCTCTTTATGGAGACATCAGTAGTGTTTCTGACCCGTAATATCACCTAGGGACCCCAAAGAAGCTGAGGAAGCACAGATCTGCTTCCCCAGCTTCTTCTCCTGGCTCTAAGAGCCAGAGAATGTAAACAGTGACACCGGAAGTGATGTGATACACATCACTTCTGGGTCCAGTGATCGGAGGAGAAGCCACTGATCTGGAAGCCACTGAATCTCTCTCCGATCCCTGCGGGGAGACCAGCCGAGTCAGTCCTGGGCTGGTGAGGGGAGGGCTCCGCACGGCAGAAACGATCCGGTGGCTGTATAGACACCGGATAACTTGTACATTAACAGCCAACGCTCGCTGTTAAAATCACTTCTGCATGCCGCCGGCTATAGTCGTATTGTGGCCTGGAAGTGGTAATTAATGTTCACTAAAGCCTGCATTTCAGCACACAGTATAAAAACAAAAGCCTGGCAGTAAAAGTTTTAAACATAAATAAATAAAATAAATAAATAAAAGAAGGGGCCAACACATGGGGGGTATTTAATAAAGATCCTAAGGATTTAGCCAAACATTCGGCTTATCCTTTGGTTTGCTTCGGCTGCAGAAACCCTTTGGTTCAGGCGAACCGAAGGGCTGCTGTATGCGCTATTCTCAATAGTGCGTACAGCAGCTGAAGGCAGCTAAAGTAAACACCTGAACGCAGCCGAGCTGAACGAACATGCTTTGGCTCAGCAAAGCCGAACAAACAGCCAGAACGAGGAGAATGGTCCACCAAAGTGGACCAAACCAATGAAATGTGGTTAAAAAATAGAATTAAAAAAAAAAAGTGTGGGGTTCTCCTTTCCAATTCATACCAGACCCTTTAGGTCTGGTAGGGATGTTAGGGGGACCCTGATGTCAAAAACAAAACAGAAAAAGTGTGGGGTTCCCCTACAAAGACATATCAGACCCTTTAGGTCTGATAGGAATTTTAAGGGATACCCCAATGCCCCTTGTTCTTGGTCAGTAACTTAGAGACTACTAAATCAAGAGGTTCAACAAAGCCGCCAGGTAACTAATGTTTTCAAAAGTCATCAAGAGCATTGCTCACATATTTCTCTAATAACATGACACTTTATTGTAATACTCACCTATTAATAACTAAAAACCAAACTCCACACCTAAATGTATAGTATATGGATTAAATGTTTCAAAATGTAGTCATGAATAGGTAATACCCACCTTGTGGGGTTTCTCTGTTACTGTGAGGTAATCTAGGGCTGTCCGCACGAAAACTGTATTGGGAAGAGGGATCGCGTTCATTTAAATCACTCTGAATCAACATCCTCGGGAGTTTATTTCTGAAAAAAAGAACATTTGATCAGAAAGTTGATCTAAAAACATTCAACCCTACTTATCTGACTTCTTAAACTTAGCAGCTTCTTTAAAGTAAAAAAAAACTATTTTGGCATGGGGCACACCATAAACTTTGTACTTATCACTAAAGACATGTCAAATTCAGGCATATTGTTTAGGAATATGACACAGTGGCCCAATTACAACAAGGAGCGAATAACATTATTCATAGGGGTATGCACCACAAAGTTTTCTCTGCCTATTACAGCAAAGAGAGCTCTATGATTAAATGGGAGGCTGTCAGGTAACAGGACTGTTTTTTTTATTTTTTACAATGAATTCATATTCATTGCAGTCAATTTGCTTCAGAGTCCTAGAGCTGGCAGAGCAAAATGCACATTTGTAAAACATATAATTTTGCTTTATAAATGTGCAAAGCTCAGTTTTTTCTATTTATAGCAGCTGCAGTACCTGTTTTTTAATGCCCTCCTTAGTTATTGGCTACCCTAACTAGCACAAGGAATAATTCAACAGCTGCTAACTACTTTTATATATAGTACTAATGAAAGTACTGTCAGCTTAGTACCCTGCCTCTTGTAGAAGCAGGCCAACAATTTGCATGTGTGTGCCTGAAAAGCGATGCTTGCAAACATACAAATATTCCCCAATACAATCCTTATATGGTTGCATCTGACCAATGTTTTATAAGATATATTTGCACCTTTATGCTGTTCAGGAAAAGTAAGTTTGTTGCAAAGTGGAAATCACGGGAGACTGGATTCTACAGGTTCTCTTCACTGATGAACACTGTGAATCGGTCAGTGTGCTCTCCTCCAGCAGTGACAGGTCAGGACTGACTTATCACTGCTGGGGCCACTTCTTCCATCACTGCTGCCATGCCCCTCACCATTCCTTCCAAGACCCACACCACTCTTCCTCAGCCATTTGATGGCACTGATCATCAAGGGACTACACCTATTTCTCTATTCTCTGCATTAAGAAGGAGACTTGCAAAGGTAGTTCTGCTTTTTGTTTTGTTTTTGGGCAAAATAGACTTTGTATGCCTAGCTTGCTAAAAAAAAAATATTGTTTCTTAAAATGTTTAAAAAGTGGAACTTAGTTTTCACTTTAAGTAACATTTAGAGTGTTAAGCTGGCCATACATCTATAGGTTGTCTGCACATTTTCTATTGTCAGATGGAAAAACTGCAACAGATTCCTCCATCTACGCTAAACTGTGTGGATGGAGGAATCTCCCACTGGGCCAAGCTTCAGTATCTTGCTAGTCGGTCCCGCTGGCTCTCAAAATACCTGAACAACCTGATTGGATGCAGGCATTGTTCAGGTATTTTGGCGTATGGCCAGCTTTAGAGTTAAAGAGAGGATAAGTGTGAGGGTAACCTTAGGGCAGGGCATCACTACCTGCAGCACGAGCACTACTCCAGAAAAAGCAGTGCGAATATCCTAGTGCTAATATCTCTGCACAGAACTGCGTGGCATCATAGGAATTACAATATTACAGTAAACAGTATTTCTTTTTACTGCAGAGCAACTTAGAAATTTGGCTTAAGTACTGTACAGTCACTTAAATAAATGTTTTATGCAGTTAGGCTTTGTGGGGAAAAAACAACTAAAATTCAAAACTATAAAGGCAGCCTAACATCAACATTTTAAAGTTTACCTAAATCCAGAAACGAAAAATGTATAATATTGCAGCTTACCAGTCTTAAGGCCCTGTTCACACCAGGGCTTTTCTTTGCGTGTTTTTTCCACCCACGCTGAAATGCATGGAAATTAAAATCCCACGTATTCCAATAGGGGCCGCTGAACTGCGCGTAACAATACACCTGTTGTTTAAAAATAGTCCATGAGCTTTTGTGGCGCTTATCTGCTCGTTTTCCTCTATAGACTCCAATGTAAAGGTGCCGATCAGTGCGTTTTTGCACTTTTTTTAGCACGTTTTTGCAGCTGAGACTGATTTTCATTGGATAATTGAAAACGAGCTGAAAACAAGCTTTAAAAGTTCTTACATATGAACAGAAAACGCCTGTAAAACAAGGTGAAACGTGCAAAAACACGCTAAAAAGATGTCGCTCTTGTGTGAATGGGGGTTTTGCTTGAGAACTACAGATCCCAAAGGCCAGCGCACAAATTGTATAGCTTTTTCCAAGGACGAGCCCAAATGTATTGCTTTGGAAACTACAGATCCCAAAGACCAGCACCCAAAATGTAGAGTTTATCCCAGGGACTAGCCCCCAAATGTAATGCTTGGCAAAACTTTCATCTCTATTTTTTGCTGTCTGTTCTTGCAGTAAAGCTCAAGGAAACTGACCCAGTAGCATTTAAAGTAATTTACTAGGCGAAAATGCTACGTGCACAAACTTAGTTACAGGAAAAGAAAAACAAAAAACATACATACAGGCTGCTACAAACAAACATACATGCACTCACTACACTATCCTTTCTTCTACATGTAGTGGTTTCTACGAACGGAAGCACTAATATTACTTAGCTTCCAGCTGCATATTCCATAAATTCTGTAAAAAACAGGACTTCTTGGCAATTAAGCGTTTGCAGGAAAATGGCTTCTGGTGTCCAAGTCCTTTGTTTCAGAGTTCCATGGTGAGTCCTCTCTTGGTCAGTGTGATGTCCTCTCTTGCTCAAAGTTCCATTCTGAAGTCCTCCCTTGGTCAGAGTGATTTCCTCTCTTGCTCAAAGTACCATTCTAAAGTCCTCTTTTCAGTTTTGAGCTACTGTCTTTTTTTAGAGAAATTAGCATCCCACCTGTAGGTGGTGCACCTCAAGACTTGCATTAGTCCCTATGCAACCTGGATTTCACTTTTTACAGCTCTCGGTGGCAACCAAAGAACATCAATAGGGAGGAAAGGAAATATACTGATATTTTCCAGTGTCACATTACAATTTATCTTGGAAGGTTTAAGGTTATAGAGCCTCACTTTCCACTCTGACTGAGAAGTGTCAACTAACCAGTCAGAGTCCAAATCACCATCCTGAAGCTCATCTGCCAATGTAAATATAACTTCAAACCTTCCTGCCAGATCTCCTCTTATTCCTAGATAGGCCTCAGCTTCAGACATATCAGACATTGTTTCTATTTCATGGGAAGCAGTGATCTGGTAAGTATTAGAACCCGTTTCTTGGGGAACCTCATATAAATACTGTATTCTGCACTCCAACTGCGGAATCTGTGCTCTAGCCCCCACTATCCTCTCATATGGTGTGCCTCTGGCTATGAGTCTAGAATTTAACAACAGATCTACCTGTGTCCCGACCCCACCCCCTTCAGTGTATGTGTGGGTGTAAGATTGCATATCTGGTCCTTCAATAGACCGTTGTATCTTTCAATTAAACCAGCCGCCTGTGGATGGTATGGGATGTAGCACAGCCAGTACACTCCAGAATCTTTGGCCCACTGTTGTACTGTAGATCCGGTGAAGTGTGATCCATTATCACTATGAACTTCATTTGGGTGGCCATAGGAAATGATTATCTTCTAGAGCAATTGGAGCATTGCAGCTTGATCTGCATGTTTGCAAGGATGGACAATCAAAAGTCCTGAATAGGTGTCTACTGCACTGAAATAATATCTCAGTTCATTGTTTCCCCCGGGGCAGGGGACTGCTGAAGTCAATCTGCCAAATCTCTGCAGGCCTCTGCCCCTCTTGATGGTCCAGTTGGAATACTTCTGTGGTGGCCATTGTTGCACTTCTCCACACACTGTACAGTTTCCTATCACAGTCTTTATCATATCCATGGTTATGGGCAGACCTCTCTGTTGCTCAAATTCATACGTTTCTTTCTGCCCCAAATGTCCTGATTGCTTGTGGGCCCAGTTTGCCAAGTTCATCAAAACAGGATCAAATGGCACAACTGCAGCCTACTCTCTCATTCTTCTCATTTGGCTTCCGCAAACTGCAGGATCTGGTATCATCCTGCTCAACTACGTACAGCTGAAACTGTTCTCCTGGTCTCACGAGTCTCAGTCCCTTGTGCTGAAAAATAACTTCTTTAGCAGCAGGGAATGTGGTCTGCTGTTCAGAATCACATGAAAACTCAGTCTTTTTCTGTGTCCCATTGTATATGGGCCTCAGTATCATCAGTCCAAGATGTGGGATGAACGATCCCCAGAATCCCACAACTCTACTGAATTTCTGGGCTTCCTTTTTCATAGTAGGAGGTAACAATCCCTGAATAGTTTGCACAACTGTTTCTGGAATTTTCCTCTGTGGCCCAGTCCACATAATTCCCTAGAATTTTACCTCTGTAGCCGGTCCCTGAACTTTATCTTTCTTTACAGCACATCCTCTGATCTCCAGGTGCTGTATCAAAAGGTACAGTGTTTCAGTTACATCCTCCGGTTCCAGAGATCATGATGTCATCACTGTAGTGAAACATAGCGACTTTCAACTTCAGGGTGCTCAAATCTTGAGCAATCAGTCCATAACAAATTGTTGGTGAATGAAGGTATCCTTGAGGAAGCACAGTGAAAATGTACTGGCGGATGTACCACACAAAGGCAAACTGGTCTTGACACTCTGGCTCTATTGGGATTGAAAAGAAAGCATTAGCCAAGTCTATCACAGCATGATATTCTCCTGCCTCTTTGGCTATTTTCTCTGTGATGGAGATCATATCAGGTAAAGCTGATTTTAATGGAGGTGCCTCTCTGTTTAGACCTCTGTAATCCGCAGTCATTCGATAAGTCCCATCCGGTTTCTTTACTGGAAACACCGGAGCTGAGAAAGGAGTTACAGCAGGTCTAAGGATCCCTACTCTCAACAGTTCTTGACTAGTCTCCCCCTATATCTTTGTGGCCTCCTGGCAGCCTGTACTGCTTAAGGCAGATTGGCTTCTCTTGTGGAGGAATGTAGACGGGGTCCATTTTGCATGACCTCTGACCACAGCTTTCACTGCCCTTACCAGATACGCTTTGTGTGGATACCCAAATATGAATGAACCCCGTACCGTCTGGATTGTCTGACCTTGAAGTACATCCATACCAAGAATATTTTCAGGCAATTCTGACACTAAAACATTGGTCCAAAATCCCGGTCCCTTTCCAATAGCCAGTTTCACCCGTGTCCTAATTGTTGGTGTGGTCTGCCCTCCCAAACCTTCTACCTAAATCACTTCTACTTTGTGATGTGATTGATTACCATGCACAGTGTAACTTCAGCTCCAGTATCTACTAAAGCCATTTCATGTGTGGGAGAAGAGGACTTTACCCAACATAAAAGGTACAAATGGCCTTCGGTCTCCAGCTGTCACTGTTCTCACTGCTATCACTGAAGACCCACCTTTCCTTCACAAAGGATTAGGAACTCCTGAGTACCCCTTCCTGAGACTCTCTTACTCCTCCCTAGGGAAAAGGAATTTAGGGATTAAGGAACTCTAGGCTAATGTTGTCATCACTGGCCTCCCAGCAAAGACAAAAAGGAGCTCTGAAATTAAATGGTGCAGACTTCAAAAGCTTGGAACACAGCTGCATATTCCAGCTGCATATTCCATAAATTCTGTAAAAAAAACAGGCTTCTGGTTAGAGTCTCTGGTGTCCAAGTCCTTTGTTTCAGAGTTCCATGGTGAGTCCTCTCTTGGTCAGTGTGATGTCCTCTCTTGCTTAAAGTTCCATTCTGAAGTCCTCTATTCAGTTTTAAGCTACTGGCTTTTATTAGAGAAATGAGCATCGCCATTGTGGGTGGTGCCCCTCAAGACTTGGATGAGTCCCTATGCAACCTGTATTTCACTTTTTACAGCTCTAGGTGGCAGCGTTGCATCATGAATTGCCATCAGTAGTCAATGGTGAATAAGCCTTGACCAGCCTAGCCGTGCTTGTTTACACAAGGTTTCCCCATAACACCATCCCATTGTGATACGAATAATGGGGAAACAATACAGGACAGCCATTCCATTATCAAAAAACAGTTTGGTCTGTTTAGAAGGCACCCTCCATTGTGAGAAACCAGCTCTCTGTCAACAGCCAAGCAGACTAGGTATCTCCTTGGCAAATGTCCTGTGTGTGCTGAAATGTCCATTAGAATTTTTCAAATATATATACATATAATATATATATATTTACACTGAGTGGCCAGATTATTATGACCACCCCATCAGTACTTCGTTGGGCCACGAGATGACTCCACGAGATGTTGAAAGGTGATGCAAGGAATCTGACACTGCACTGTTGCCCTTCTGTTGTCTTGTTCCAGTCTTGCCACTCTCCATTCTGCCCTAACATTGACTAGGCACTGACGGCCACAATTCGCACTGTCACCCAGATTTTTGGCTGACATTCCAGTCTTTAAACACTTTAACAGCTGCTCTTGAACATTTAACGAATTCTAATGCTTTGCTGATACTCGCTCCATGGCTCCGAGCGCCAACAATCATCCCGCGTTCAAAGGCTGTTAAATCGCGTTGTTTACCCATATCTTCAGAAAAAAATCACTTCTACTGTCATGGTAAACAACCTGCTTCCCTATTTATAATGGTCTGGCCCTCTAGCAACTTCAGCGCGAAATTATAGCTAATTTGCCTACAAACGTCAGGTGGTCATAATAATCTGGCCACTCAGTATATATATATTAGTATATACATGCACAACACAGTGGGGACTGAGATGTGATTGGGGACTGAGATCTATGAAGATGTGGTTTCCTTTTTTTCAGGCTTTCCTTTATTTTTACATGGTAATCCTGTAAAAGAGCACACTTGTGTCTCAGGGTGACTTACTTACTCCACAGTGTCTATGGTGGCAGCATCAACTTTATTACATGGGGATGTGAATTTAGTAGTTTACAGAGATAGCTTTGACAAGGACACTGCATTTCTGCCAAGGTCAATGGGTATTTTCTGGATTTGATCAAAAGCGCTGTTAGCCTGAAAATGAAAACTAATGTAGCCACTATATCTAAGGACTGGTAAGCTGCAATATATATTATATTTTTGTTCTTGGGTTTAAATATAATTTTAGGCAGTTAGCTTAAGTATGGTGTAGTAGACCATACTTAATATCATAAAATATCATTTTAGGCAGTTAGCTTAAGTATGGTGTAGTAGACTTAAATGCAGTCAAAACTAGTGTGCATAGTGCCTAATAGGGGAGAAAGATGAAGGGTATACTAGTGTAAAACTAGTGTGCATAGTTTTAACTTACAGGTTGTTCTTCGCACTGGAACAGCATTATGCTTGATTTTCCCTTGTTCTGGACAGTAACTGCAAGAATAGAATTATAGGAGGAGTGCCCCATCTTAGAACGGCAGTTTTCTATATATTGCAACGGGATATTTTCAAGACTGTCCTGTAATGAATACATGTCATATAATCAAATTATTTGTATAATCATGGATCCTGTTAAAAAAAAGATGCATAAAGTAGAGGGAAAGAAAGGATGATCTACAAGGGTCACAATAAACATAAACCAATAAACTTCCAAATAATTCTACTATAGCACCAATCCCTTTCACGTGCATGATGTATCTTCACAGAAAACAAATAAACATTTCTTTAAGGTTTTTCACATCTGTCACCTAAAAGGCATTGGTGCTCTGCAAATAAGCCACACATATACTTAAATGACACTAAATGCAGAAGTTGAATCTTAAAAGTGCATTGAAGTACCTTTACTAATTAATAAAAATGTACCTTACTTTTTCTATCACTCAGCTGTAGATCCTCAAATCATCTCTGAATTCATGCTGACACTTTTCTTCCTTTTGGAGGATGGCTACTTTTGTTTCCCATGGTCCCTATGTGTGTTGTAAAGTAGTCACCCCTCCAAGATTGCTCCCGCAATGGACTATAATCTCATGTTTAGTTTACTAATTTGTATTGAAAGTATAGTCCATCACAGGAGTGAGCTTGAGGTGGCGGCTATTTACAACACACAGGGACCATGGGTAACAAAAGAAACCACCCTGCAGAAGGAAGGACAGTGTCAGCCCCAGGTCAGAGATAATTTCAGGATCTAGATCTAAATAATTCACAAATAAGCTACATTTTTGTTAACAGTTAAGGTACTTGAATGCATTTTTAAGATTTAACTCATGAGTTTAGTGTCACTTTAAAGTAGAAAAAGAATTACATAATTACTTTATTATGTATTCACATATCTAGAAAAAAATGGTCTTCCAAAAAAACTAAAAACAACTCCTATCTACTGCAGTGCCTGTGCTTATACAGTTCTATACAAGGACACCTTCAAGGCTGTGGAAAATGATCATGCATTAATATTGGAAATCCATCCATATTATACATAATCCTCAAGGGGTATATAGTTGCAAGAAATATAAATCCACTCTCCATGAAAGCATGGATATACCATACAACCTGATACCACATAAAGAAAAATTGGAGTCCTGCTCAAAGGATATGGTATAATGTAAACAGATATGTATCTGCCAGATAGTATATGCTATGCAGAATAATAATCACTGGGTGTCAATGATGTACACCACAAACCGTTTGCCAATAAATGTAATGCTGCTTGATCATTGGCACTATGTACATGTTGGTCCATACAATGTGGTACACATAGACTCAGTATGTGTGTTCTAGTCCACTGGTACATATCCAGGGTATGTGCTCAAACTGTGTGTCATGGAGGAATGTATACAAACATTCCCTGGTACACAGAAAACCAGACACCCATATCTCTATATCTAGTACTTAATATCCAGGAGAAGAGGGAAACATGTTCAAAGAGACTCCTGGAACTATCCAAGTCCCTTCCAGGACTTCCAGGAGTAAATGATCCCTGTAAATACCTATTGCAGAGTCCACTCAAGTAAAAATCACTTTGCTCCCTTTCCCAGTGGCCTCACTCCTGTTCTTTTCTGTGATTTAAGTAGATGGTAGCTGGAACTGAACTTCTGCTCAGGTAACGATCACCTTAATGCCATAAGTACATTATTATGTGCATACTTTTACATCAGAACACAAAGCGCTCTTAGATTATTAGCATAATTAACTTATCGCTGTCTCCAGCTCTTATCTCTCCTACCACAATTATTTTGTTTCTCACTCGTCAGTGAGCAATATATTCAACCTTTGTCTCTACAGCAATTTATTAGCCTTAGCGCCTGACACTTTCTTCTTCCCTGCGTCACAGCCTCTTTACTCTTGCAGCCTCTTTCTTCTAACTATGAGTGGCTGATTGCTCCTCTGAAGTATGAGCTGATTAGCTGATCTGCAGTAGAGGGGCACATCAAGGACATCCAAAGAAATGGCAAGCAATATAGCAGTTGTGTAACTGCAGGAAATGTAAAGAAAAGACATAGAAATAGGGCAAAGGGTTTAAAAACTTTACTTTTCAGGTCAAACAGGTATAAACCCTAGGCTGCAGAGAGTATCCAAACAGAGACAAAGCAATTTTTTAAATCTAGTGCACACTCCAGTTTTTTCCCCTTCTCTCTCTCTGCTTTAGTAAATCTAGGATAGGACCTGCTATTATGTCATTCAGCCAAGCTAAATAGGGGAACTACAATATATTGTGATCAGACTCTCAGATAATGGTTATTGCTTTCAGAATCAGGACACCAACATCCAGACAGTAAGAAATTATAACATCCTCAGGTTTTTAATAGTAAGGGTCAAGGAAATGAGATGGCAAAGTGAATGGGACTAAACAGAATCAAGAATTGGATCCAAAAGGGTATTTATAGTACACAAAAATATGGAATTTCCAGTAAACATGGGAATGCATTTCATTTTTATATTAGTAACAAGAAATAGACAACTTTGTAATCTGTACTGTGAATGTCATATTAAAATATTTTCAAGCAGACATCAACATCTTACCCTTGACTCCAGGTCAGATAAGACCACTTCTCCATTTTGTACCTTAAGAATCATATCCTGGCCCCATACTTTACCCTCTGAATTCAAGATTTGGAGGCGTTTCAGACAATCCTCTACATATCTTATATCATTGCCCAATTCACATGTTAGCAAATGCTAAAATACAAAAAAAAAAACAGTTTCAGAAATCAGATGCAAGTGAAAAAAATGTTTTCAAACAATGTACACTATACCATTGACTAGCTTGCTTTACCTGCCAAAGTATTTTTGTATTATGAACTGCTTTTATGATTTACACAACTTTGTTACACTGCATGGCCAAACGGGATAACATTGTGGTGTCCTGTGCCACTTGAGAGGAGTCTCAGCTGAGATGAAAGAAAAGCTGTTTTTGAGGCTGAAGCTTGTTTTAATAAAAATATTTTTTGGGATTAAACTGATTGCAGCTTTTTTGCCCAGTTGCTCTCAGTTCCCTCAATCCTTTGTGAGCCTTGGTAAAGACAGCTTGATCGCCTGCCAGTTCTGCAGGGAGCATGGGAGAACTAGTAGAGCACAGAGCCAGAGGACAGAAGAGATCACATGGTATCTGGAGCTTAGAGGCTTGGATGTCAATCACCCGTTACATGTAAGTAAAGACCTAGATAAAAGTCAGGTCTGAAAAACCGCTTACTGACTGTCCAAAAAGTAATTTGAAAACCATATATAAAAAGATGTGTGAACTTTTATTGAATCAGAATTTGGACATCTATATGCTGTAGCACTGTTTTATAAATAGTTTGTATATTAGTAACACTAAGGGGGTTATTCACTAAGCTGCCGAAGGCAGCCGAGTGAATAACTGGGGCCAAGTGAAGGGATCTGAACGACGTTCAGCTATTCACTTCAGCCGAGTACGGCTGATTTCAGCAGTATATCGGCTGGATTCGGCTCCTTTCGGTTCAGCCGAACATGCTCAGCATCAGAGATCTGACAGCCGGCGGCTCTCCTCTTCTCACCGCTCGGGCCATGCTGCCGTGACAGCGGCTGCCTCCTCCGCTCCCCCAGTTGGCTGCAGCGCTGGTTTTCTCCTTAGATCCCTCCTGCACGCTGTGCTGCACATCTGTGCGTGGCCAAGCGGCAAGGATCGGTACATATCAGTGATATGTACCAATCCTCTGGATGCAGAGCAAACACTGGAGTGCTGAGCAGATCACTCCAGTGTTTGTAAATAACTGGGGACACATAGTACTATGTGTCCCCAGTTATGAATAAACAGGAAGTGCTTTACATCACTTCCTGTTCATTCAAGTGCTTTACATCACTTCCTGTTCATTCATGAGTTTCTGAATGGGTACTCTGTACAGAGGCTAATGCACTCTGTACAGAGGCTTCTCCCCATTCAGAAACCGGTTGATAGAAAATATTTTCTGAATGAATGGGAAGCCTCTGTACTTTCTATTCATTTAGAACAGGGGCTGCAGAAAAAGAGATTAAAGACTCTGTGTCCTCAAATTATTTTTCTATTTTAAAAGGGAAATATCAGGGGGCTGTTTAGACCCCTAATATTTCCCCGAAACCCCCCCCCCCCCATAGTAAAAATAAATTAAATTAAAAAAATAAAAATGGGGGGGACTTTTTTTGCTCTTGCCTCTGGGTTTTATATGTGTTATAATTAGGCATGTTCTAGTTAGATTTTTTCAAGTTGTAAAAGTGAACTACTTAACGAAAAAAAATCATATGCATGTATGTTTTGAAAAGCTTATAAATCATGTTTATGTGTACATTTTTTAACCAGCAACGTAACAATAAGCCAAGCACCATATTACATTAGATTCACAGTGCATTATGGATTTTTCTAATAAGAAGAAGCTGTTGTTTATCTGACTCTCTCTGATAATTCAAGGTTCCTGTGAACAAAGCAGGCAACAAGGGGGAGATTCCTCTGACTCATTTAGTTTTGTGTGTAAATTTGACCTCGAGTTAGTGTGTTCGAAAATAAAAGTTTTTTTTTAAATAAGCAGTATAAAAAGGTAAACACATGAAACGAATCCTATAGATCCACCTGCTGGCTGGAAAAGTAGACATTAAATATTCATATTCAGGATATATTCTATGTATATCCATGATAATAAAAAAGAACATGTATTTTCAGTTTTAACATATTAAATATAAACCATTTTACAAAATCTGGAGAAGTTGCCCGTGGCAACCAATCATCTTCTCTCTTCAGTTTGTTCAGTTAAGATTTGAAAATGAAAGAGAGAAGCTGATTGGTTGTCATGCACAGCTGCTCCAGATTTTGTCTGCTCCCGTTTAAAAGATAACTACAGTATACAGTATGTTCATATGGTCTTCTAATTAACCCCTACCCCATACCCCCACAAAGACTTTTGTATTGTTCTTACCTCCACTCTATGCTGAAAGTTGTTGGTGTCATTGGATACTGTCTTTGCATACTGTTTCCTCTGCTCTGCAACATGATAAGAACAAAGTAAAACTACATTATAACTACAGTAATTATTTAATTTTAATAATTAGAGGTATTAGCATTAATTTTGTTGTATACACAACAAAAAAAAATAAGAATACTCAAATTGGACAGTATATCTGTAACGTCTACTGTAGTGGGTCGCACTGGAGCGCAACTGCGGAGAGAGAGCGAGGGCGTGTATGGAGGTAATGGCTTCTCAGTCGTGAGTCTCAGGCGTCACTCCCAGTCTCAAGGGGGAGTTTGAGACTCTTGCATCACAGCCAATGTTAAAACGTGAAATAATAGATGGGCTATTTCCTCATAGCCCGGGCAACGGTATAGTATAGGGTTAAACGGTTTGTTATCTTCTTGGTAAAGCAGTATGGTTGTCAGACCTCCTGAACAACTCTAGAATCTCCCCACAATGGTATCAGTGATAGCAGTAGCACAGCAGTGATTTGATCAAAGTAGCTGACAGTTTGTAACAGGCTCCCAGTGGAGCTATACTTGCTGTTTGAAGGTTGGCAGAGCAGCGAAGGTGCAGGGTGTGGGTCCCACCGGAGGATGATCCGTGGAGAGTGAGGAGACTCTGTCTGGTCTGCAGGGTTCAATTGTCAGCAGGCGTTCAGAGGCAATTGTTGAACGCCATGCTGACAGAGCTGGGGCTTTAAATAGGTGGGGTGGAGGTGGGAGGAGACGCCGGCCGGCACATGTGACTTCCGCGTTCCAGCGTGGAACGCACGCCGCTCGTTTTATGCCGACATCCATGTTAATACCATTTGAAGAAAAGCACCAGGAAAACTTTTTTATTAACCTTTGCAGTGGGTCTTCCCCTGCATTGCAAGGGTTACGTGCTCGTTTATGTTTTTGTTTATCAATCTAAAACATAAATATTAAGATAAGGACACTTACTTTTCCACATACTTTTTTCTGCAACTAAGTTTTAGTTTGAGCATTAAATCTGGACTTTATACATTCTTCTTTTGGCACTTTCCTCTTTGCACACCAAGTCCATACTTAAGTAAGAAGTCAACCTTTAGCTACACCTGCCTAAGGATGATCATTCCATTTATACTGCTTAAAACCTGACTGAGAACACCTATTGCTTTAAGAGGTACAATGCCCCACACCTTTCCTCTACTTACCAACTTTTTAAGAGATAAGGCCTAGAAGCCTATATATATATATATATATACACACACACAGATATATATATATTTTTTTAGCATGCACAATTTGTATTAATTATAAAGTAAAACATACATGAACAAGTACTGGCATGTAAAACATGTCAACAGCCATTATACCTTTTGAATCTCTACATATAACAGTAGGTTACAAGACATTCAGTTATAATAGGAGAAATTCACAGACCAGTATGAAAAAGTTAAAACATTGGAACAATATCTCAAGGATGTACATCTTCTTTTCAAAGTATAAGAACATTTAGTGATGTGAGGAGGAAACTATATAACTATGAAGGTATGAAGATATTCGCAGGAGGCGATATAGGGTTTTAGGAAAAATACTCGAATGGGATATAGGTAGATCGGGTCAAAGGACATCCACATGAAATGCTGAAATATATAGACATCAGATCTTTCAATTGATGTAGTGAGAGTTCTGTCTACTACTTTTTTTTCTACCTATAGAATACTGGGAATTTTTCAAATATGCTAATGGAGTCCAGATACTATACATTTAATGTGGGTCTTATTACATATTTTTCCAGCTGGTAACTACAGTATAGATCCTATACAATTCAGATTCTCCACGACGTTTGGGTACACAATGTCTGCTTTGCACTGGGGGTGCATATGATCTCAACAATCAATAGCAGCTTCATAGCTGTCCCTTTTTTTCCTAGTTCTAGAACGATTGCAGCCCTTGTCCCAACTACGTTGCGCCTGTGCTTCTTCCTTAGACCCTATTTACACTTTTCATTTGGGGATTCCTACAGCAGGAACCTACAGATTCCTGTGGAATGAATCCTAAATGTCAAGTTTACATGCAGCCATTGTCACCCGTTCAAGTTAATGACCAGGTGACAGCGGCCGCATTTGTGAATGACAGTCTGTATGCAATCGTATGTGATATGATTACATGCAGTTTGGAATGGACCACTGTCACTGGATGCACTAACTGCCGCAGGGATCCCAAAATGCACAATGTGAAAGTAGCCTTACATCTCATTTTCATAATACAGTCAGCATTGCTGCTGTGAAACTTGAGCTTCACACAAGGAGAAATACTTCTCACATTGGATGATTCCTGCTCCATAAATCACCCTCAACAATTAAGTATAAATTCATATATTCACAGAATGAGTGACTTTAGTAAGTAATTACTACTCTGTGTAAATTAGAATTTACTGTATGTATAATAATGCATTACCAGTGCTAATGTTAATTTTGGCTTGAAAAGAATGGGATGTTAGTATACTCTGCAACAGTTAAAGTGTTACATTTGAGAAAAGACATTTGTAAATGCAGATATTTCCTACCATAGATGTTTTTTGCACTTGGTCTACTGGCATAGTTGCTGAAGGGTTCCCCATGCTGTGCTAGTACTCCGCTGAATGGAGAAAAATTACAATACCTTATTCAGAAAATACCATACTGTTATAAATGTATTTAATATTCAATGTAGTGCTGATGGGTGTTTTCATTATGGCATTGAAATGGGCATTATTCACAACTATAAACCACATAAATGAAATATACAAACAAATTGAAACCATTTTCCCTATACAACTAGCTGCCACATATTTGATTTGTCAATCTTATATTTTTTTATGCAATAAGTGGTACTTTGTAGAGTTAAATACTAAGTTTCTGAAGTCTTTTAAATGATTTGACAGATTAGCCAGGAATACCTGTGCGATTTTTCAATCTTCCAAAACATTTTTCAAAGTGTTACTCCCAATGACACCAGCTTTAACTACTCTCAGCAGATAAACTTCAGCTCCATTATGAACCATCATCAGTTCCACATCACTCAATTGCTTGCATATACCAGAGAATTTAATCTCCATGGATGGAACTTCATTTTTTCAGGCAGCAATGGTATCTTAAACTGTTCCAGAACACTTTCCAAAGTATGAAGCAAGGCAATGCAAACTTTGTAACCTGGCGGGGGATAGGGAGGCTATACATAGAAAATCATCAAGACAGTGGGGCACCGATATACTACCTACCTGCACTACACCGGTATACATCCGTGTACTACCTTATATACCACCCATTCCTCAAAAGTATTAATGGTCTAAAAAGGAGCAAGAATTGGAGCAGTCCATTGGAAGACAGTGATCAATGAAAAATTGCCCATGGCAATAACAACCGAAGAATTGCTGGCTCTTCAGATGAATAGGTAACAGACAAGAGGCATATTTGATATCCATTTTCAGCGGTAGCAATCCTTGGCTATAATGCTACACTAGGGATCTCTTAAGGCAGTAGTACCGACAGTTCCTGTTAGTGACATAAAACTGTCCTGACTTTTCATCTAAACATGGTGTGCTGGTGATATCTTGGATTAGGATGTATTAGTGGGGATAAATGCACCAGCAGAACAAGTTTCTGCTACAATTTCTATGCGAGCAACACAAAGTTGAAAGGAAGGTGGCTGAGAGTTAAACAAGAGCAAGGAGGCTGAGGATGACAGGGTCCATTTGGCTGATTCAAGTGCTCACGTAAATCCCATTTTGGCCAAATGCTCACATTTGGCTGAAATATAATTTACGTGAGCATTTTAATCAGCCAATGCAAATGTAATCCAGACAATACATACATACACAATATATAACATATTTATTTTTTTACACTTTTTTTCGCCTGAAAGCTTCTGTGGGATGCCAACACTAACAGCATTTAAACAGAGCTTATTACTTAAAACAGGTAGAGAATTTCACAATGTTGCACAGACCTAATTACAAATATTTAACTTAAACACACTGTCAGAAGTTATAAAACAGGAGTGAATTTCCAGACCTGAAAATTTATTTTTGTTCAGAAACACTGAGCAAATAATCCACAAAACACATTTTTCATTTGTGTAGTCTACAAATGTTATAGTCATCAGACCGAATGCAGCACGTCATCAGAAATATCTTTCTCCATATTCTCTCAGTAACTGCACTGCCCCCTCTAGTCATATACCCTCCATAAGAAGACCCCCTTTGGGGGAGAAGAATGCTAGGTCACTCACTCACTGTTTGTGGCCAAAACTTAGATGTTCTAAAGTTTCTTTAGAACATTGAAACAGATTCACATATACTGTAAACTGACTTTGCTACCCAGTAAAATTACTTACTCTATTGCATTCAGGAATTCATCCATAATTCTAATGGCTAAACCTGTATGAAGAAAAATAAAATTTAGTATATATTTTATTGTCAGCGGACATTCATATCCATTTGTTAAACATTATAGCTGTTGCCATAATTTATAAAAAAGGATCTTTTATCTCCGACAGAAATAATTTCTAAAATTGTCTTCACAGAAGGAATTTTGTTTGCAAACAACTAGACTCCTAGAATATCCTATATCCCGTCAAGGTATATGGCAGTGCTCTGGATGCAAGTCTGGCAGTCACATGTTTTTAAGTAGGTCAGGTGCTCGCCGTGGTCAGGCAAGCTTTACATAATTTTCTTGATCTGCATAGTAATAGATCTCTGTTATCTTCACAGTTTAATATGCCCCTGGCCAACTTCTTTTTAAGCAAACTGGATGTTTTCATTCTCATTTGGAGATTGATCACTCTCATTTGGACATGGAATCCGCATAACAGCGGTTTGCTCTAGGACTGAAATTGACCACAGTGGTCTAACCCTCTATACTAGGTTTTATTTGTACAGGTGCTGGAAATCTAAAATTCTCATTATTTCCTATAAGCCTTTAATTGGCATTAAAGTTTACCTTCTAATAATAACAAAGCTATAGAGGATTTAGAAATAACAGAAAAACATTTTGCAATGCCAGAATCTGTGTCTACTGGAGCACATTGTATGCCCCAAATCCCATGGCAATGTAATATTACCTAACTACTGGCCAAAAGGATGTCCAGGAGCAAAACAGTCCTCAACACTGCAAAGGAGGGATTTCTTGCACTTACCCTTTTTTCCCAGTAGTTTATTGGGGACACAATTCAATCTTCTACTGTATGTGTAGTATAGCCTCTAGGAGATTGGTCTCTAGGCGAAGCAAAAGGGCACAGTCTCATCAAGTGGCTATACTCCTCTATGTGTTGTACAAGCTTAGAAATAGCAAGTGTGAGGTACTGGCTTGCAGGATTGTGGATGGTGTATCTGTGTCTCCTGTCTAACCTCCACATGATGAGGGAAATCACTACTAAGCTTAGTTAGTGGTTTGGTTGAGCAAATGACTTGTTTGTTTTATACTATGGACTTACTGTACAAAACCCTCTGCATTGAGCTGTGTTAGTTTACTGCCTTGCTGAATAAAAGCACAGGGCAAACCTGCTTGGACTGTTTATGGGTCTTCCTGTCTCAAGCATGGTTTACCACTGCCACTAGCAGTTGACTCTGTCCCTCTTTTATTTTGTATTCTTTATGTATATTATACGTGGCTAATACATCACATGACATATCACATCACACAATAACATAGACATTAACGATACAGCATTTTGCATGATGAGTGAGCTTGTGCAGAAATGTGAGGAAAACAGCATCCTTGAGAAAGTTAACATCAAAAGGAAAGAATAAACATATTTTCTGTGGATGTGTCATTCGCATACAACCTACAGGATAGCAAAATAGAGGAGGTATCTCTGGTGGAAGTCTTCACCTTTGTGTGGTTAGGGGAAATAATACAGTGGGGAAGAGTGAGAGTACAAAGAAATAGGGCAACAGAGGATATGTTCCAAGAGAAAGAAGAGTGGGGAGGGGAGGAATTAGGTTAGTTTACAAAGCCCCAGTCAAGGTAGGGGTGGATGAAGTAGACTTACTGACCATTGTACCCTCTTCAGGAAGGGGATGGGGAGCACAGGACTTGATGTAACCAGACCAAGCAGTAATCTATGTGATCGAAGAGCTGATGACTTGAGAGGACAGAAGTGTATTGATCAGAAAATGTTACTTGCACTCAATAAAACCACATTTGTCAAAAAGTTTCCAACTTTTCCTTAAGTGCAGCAGTTCTAAGTCTTTCTTATACATATTATCACTCACTCTCACAAATGAATGGGAAAGCGTGGGACTATTCATGATTTTCTATGGTGGGATTTTGGGATGTGAGATAAATCACAGAGTTGTCTGTGAGTTTTAGGATAAAGCGGGTAACACCTGACCATAATATTTAGATTCCTGGGCAGTCCCAGAAGATATGCAAGAGGGTGCCCTGGGTCTCCCCGCAGCTCCAACTTCTGTCATTGGTGTCTGGGAATAGTCGAGAGAGTACTGAAGGGGTTTTCTACCATCTATTCATAATTTGAAGTTGATTTTTAAAATCTTATTTGAAATAGAAGCACGATGGGAAAGTGGATGATGTGGTCCAACTGCTGTGAGGAGAAAGTAATGCTAAGGTCCCTTTCCCATTGGTGTTTGCCATTAGAGCTCCCTTGGTTTATGTAGATGTAATATGTTATATGATATGCGTGGCACACCCTTCACCTAGATTCAATTTATCAATTCTGCTTGGATAGTTTTCAGAAAATTTTAGGGGATCAGAACAGAAAGTGTCTGCAACAGGTAAAGGAGTCTGGGCAAGGCAATCATCTTCAGCATATTGCATCTGTAATTGGGGTTTTACTCCACGAGTCTAGGCCATTCCAAATGTCTCTTAGAAAAGTGGTGATGTTTAGTTCATGGTCATCATGGTCACAATGATCGGAACACCCAAATACTTTATCGCAGAAAAAGACAATTTGAAGGGGAAATGTGATTACAAACAATTTATATAATCTGGAAGCAAGGTTACATTAAAAACCTTTGATTTTTGCAGATGTATTTTATAGTCTGAGAGGGCATGGTAGACCTGCAGATCCTTCAGGAGAGCTGGCAATGAAATCCTAGGTTGAATCAAGTAAAATGTTTGCAAAAGCCGATACCTACCCATTACCTGGCTGTGGATGCTTGGATTGGATCTCACCATTCAAAGAAGAGGTTCAAGTGTTGAAATGAAGATGAGTGGTGAAAGAGGGCATCCTGGATGGTGCCGTTCTTGATAGATAACTTTTGGAGGTGGTGCCATTGATGTTAATTGCCGCAGAAGGAGAGAAATAAAGTGCCCATATTCATGCCAACATACACTGAGTGGCCAGATTATTATGACCACCTGACGTTTGTAGGCAAATTAGCTATAATTAGCTATAATTTCACGCTGAAGTTGGTAGAGGGCCAGACCATTATAAATAGGGAAGCAGGTTGTTTACCACGACTGTAGAAGTGATTTTTTTTCTGAAGATATGGGTAAACAACGCGATTTAACAGCCTTTGAACATGGGATGATTGTTGGCGCTCCAGCCATGGAGCAAGTATCAGCAAAAAAGCAGAATTCGTTAAATGTTCAAGAGCAGCTGTTGTTAAAGTGTTTAAAGACTGGACTGTCAGCTGAAAATCTTGGTCTGAACGTGCAAATTGTGGCCGTCAGCGACTAGTCAATGTTAGGGCAGAATGGAGAGTGGCAAGACTGGTACAAGACAACAGAAGGGCAACAGTGCAGTGTCAGATTCCTCGCATCACCTTTCAACATCTCGTGGAGTCACGAGGCGGCCCAGCGAAGTCATCTCGTGGAGTCATCTCGTGGCCCAACGAAGTACTGATGGGGTGGTCATAATAATCTGGCCACTCAGTGTATGTGAGGGAATTCCTATGTGTTGTAGGGTAATATCTTAGAATTGTACAGAGGAATAGTGGTATTGCCTTTGATCTGGAGTAGGAAATCAAGTCTATCATTCTGCTGGTAATGTCTCTTGCCTTTTCGTTCCGTTACGAACATTCGTTTTATATTGAAGTTAAAAAGCAAAGTACATTTATATTGGAGTTGATGGTAGTTTTTTAAAAAATCCGAAATACGAAATTCGGATATGGAATCCGTTAACGGAATTCGTATTTCGGATAAAAAAAACAACTACCACTCCAATATTAACAAAGGTATTTTGCTTTTTAGCTTCATCATAACGAATGTTCGTAAAGTTACGAAAATATAACCGCCACTAACGAAAATTCGTATTTCGTACGAATCCGAATTGAGTTCAGTTACGAATTACGAAATATGAAATAACGGATATTCCGAAATGAAACAGAACAAATTTTTTGACGGCGCACAAGTCTATCACACATAGGTGTACAGCCTGTTTGGCTCAGATGTATTAGACTCACAAGGAGAAGTTTAAGCCTATTCACCAAGATTTTAACAACTTTTAAGTCGCAGTTGAGATAGGTCTGTAGTTAGTACAGGTCGTCAGATCTTTTGATCGTGTTTAGGTATGACTGTAATATGCGCATGTAGTAAGTCAGAAAGTGGGAAGTAAGGGTTGTCAGAAAGTGCTCATAGTATGAAAATATAAAAAGAAAAAGGTATAATCTCCGTCCCTTGGATGGTGGGCCCACCACACATCAACCTGTTGGTGTTCATGTAACAGTTGCATAATGCATTTTAGAATGGAAAAAGATACATGAGAAGAGTCCTCCCAGCAGTAAATAGCCCTCCATAGTTTCCGTTAGAACTTGTAGAAAATACATGTTCAGTTTTTGGGAAATAAACATTAGCCAGGGTTGAAAGCTGTGTACCTATGATGCCCCTAACTATTTAAAATCTTATATTGTGGTCAGTAATGGTTGTCATGGGGACCCTGAGTATGTTTTTTGCAATCAGTATGCTAGTTCCCATAAACATAGTATTTGGAGAGATACTATGTTGCGAGATGGGGAAGCAATTGTTTCTGAATGTGGGGGAAGTCTGATTGTTTGAAGTGGGTTTCTTGTATGAATGCCTCCCAAGACCTTATGTTTCACAGTTGGTGTAGAATCACCACTCTCTTCTTTGTCACATTCAAGCCTCTGGCATGAAGGGAAACTATTTTCGGGGTGGTCCGCTGGGCGGAAGGGTTGGGTTGCAGGTCAGCCATCAGGGGGAGGTCTTGGGGGGAGGGGGACAGGAAGAGGCAGTTGGGGATAGGGAGCCCAAAGATGGAGAGAAAAAAAGAAATGGCAAGGAGATTGTGTGGAAGGCATAGCTGAGACAAAACAATAGGGAAGGGGTAGAACTATGAGAAAGAAAAGGAAGAGTACCTAACTACCCTCAAGAGGGTAAAGCACAGAAAAAAATCCCAGGAGTCTAAAGACCTAACGTCTGGGAGCTATGAATGTGGGGCGCAGAGTCAAGCAATACAGAACAGTGAAGGTGCACCTTAGGCTTAAAAGCTAAATATAATGGAAAAATCACATGCCTATCTTTACATCAGTCAAATGGACTGCAAATCAAGGTCTAGAGAGGAAATGTGGGTGAGCTGATGGGGATCTAAATAAGATATCTATGCAATGGAGAGGAGCATGACTAACCTACCAGGTACAGTCTTGTTGGACTTCCTGATGCAATGCTAGAGAAGGGTATGCCCTAAAACCTATTCAAATCCTTTTACAAATAATATCAGGCCCTGCTAACAATCATTATTCCATAACAGAACTAATGTGAAGGAATAGGGATGGTGTAATATACTCACCTAATCTCCTTGAGCCCTGGTGAGACCCCCAAAGAGCCCTCGTTAAACTAGGGGGTAACATACACATTACCCATAAGAGCTGCACATATGGGTCCAATGGTCGTTGTACCGTACTGCACACTGAGTTATCTCAAGAGCCACGGTCATTCTCTGGGAAGGGAGAAGCTGGATTGGTCAAAGGCTGTCTAGACAGGTGGGATCTTTCCAGCTGCATGGCATTCACAACCAAGAAACCAACTCCATATGGCCATTACAGTAACAGGGGACCACCTCGGCTCCCAAAAGCCCTGTAGGCAAAACATTAGTAGGTTGGGTGTTCAAGTGACTCAGTGTCCTAGGGCTCCAAACACTGAATGAGATAACCATATATCTAATAATTCCAGCATAAAAGCAAACTACCTCCCAATGCAGGCGGATAGCAAAACATTGTGCTATGTCAATCTGGGGGGGTCTTGGTGCCAGGACCCATAGAGATCATAATAACTACCAATACCAGACAATAACAGGAGTGGAACCATAATGGATGATATCGTGCCTCAGTATTAAACAGTAGTTGCTGAGATGTGTAAATACACAAAACCTACAAAAGTGGTAGAACAATTTGGTGAAATAATTTGCTGGAATGCAGGGGTAATTACTGAACATGGTCTAGCACAGTGCCCCCAATCTGTACCCAAGTAGTAAGTGTCTGACAGTATCAGGGTCCATAGGTGGAAGAAGTAACTCCAGCTAGGGGGGTAGGTATAGAGGGCTATTCAAGTCCCATCTGTATGAGGGTATAGGCAAACTTATAGTCACGAGCAGACAGGGGGTGATGGAGGGGCAATGGCAACAACTGTGTCCCTAAAATCTCTGTTGGATGTAGTCTCATATAGGTTGTTCATTCAGCTGCAATTATTGGCATCCTCCAATTTCAGTTGAAAATTGGTTTATCATTGCTGTTAAGAGAGACAAAGAGGCTTCTGGGCCCTCAGGCACGTTTGACTGGGTACCCTCCAAGGAAGAGAGCTGTTGGTGTAGGTGAGTCGTCTTGTGTTAAACTGCCTGCAGCTTAGACTTGAGACTCTTCTTGATCCTCCAAACCAGGGACTCAAGTTCCCATTTAGTAGGAAGAGAAAATATGAGGACACGCTGCTTGGTAGGGGTGAGCAAGAAGTCACGGGTGACTCCGTCAGCTAGGGGGGTGGAGAAGGTATTGGGGATCTGGGACAAGCATCTCGATCAATCTGATGTGGCAAGTTTCCTTGGGTGTCTGTCACTATCTTGTCTCTGATAGGGTTCATGGTAGTAGACCCGGATGCCACGCGATTGGGTGCCATTGTGAAGGAAAATGCTTCTGGATGCCAAAAGATTGAATTCCAAACATGTGGGGTAACCACCCATCTGTGTTCTCTTTGTCATGGAAGAATAGTTATGAAGGAATCAAATAAATTGAGAAACACTGCCTCGCGGCACAGAGCTCTGAAAGCTACCATCCATTCCCCTCCATTACCAAACCATGCCCTTGAACCTGTCCCTCTTAAATAAGCAGTGAGCAAACCATTTCTATGAAGAAAGGTAATCTACCAGTAATCATCATAACTGTGGCAACAGCGCACAAGACAACAACATAAGGGGAGAGGGCTATGCCCCCTATTGAACTACTGCAGAAAAGTATTTTATTGGGAGTACAAAAAATGATATTTCCTATCATCATTCATTGGGAGACACAGGATCCAGTCTTGCATGTTTGAGACTTTTAAAAACCGCCCTAAGAAAGAGGAGCAAACAGAATACGTGCCAAGGCAATTCTCGAAAAGAATGGTATAACTGGACAATATTTTTGCTAGCAAGAATTTACATCCACATCTAACATCTGCTGATGCAGCCATGCCCATACAAAACAACTAGGTAAACTTGTGAACTGAGGGCCAGGCAGCTGCTTTGCACACCTGGCAGATGAAAGGGCTCCAACCATCCTAGCAGAGGGTGTGTTAGGAAATGGAGGATCTCATCCCTTTAGGGATTAAGTCTGAAAAATTACCTGGCAAATCAATCCAGAGTTGGTCACAATGGAAGACAGGGTCCCCTAAAAAGAACCATCTAGAAATAAAAAAGTCCATCTTCCAAAAGGTAGTGTGTTAGAAATCTCCTTCAGGTGAGAAAGTGAGGGACAGAAGGAGGGGGAACATGATGTCCTTACTGAAGTGATAAGTGGACACAACCTTAGGCAAAAAGCAAGACCAAGGTCTCAAGATTACCTTATCCTTATGAGTAAGACACTTAAAATGTGGGCGGTATCTTCTGTGGCTAACTAAATATATTTTGAGATGCAAGTTATCAAACCATGCTTAATTTCTTTCTTCAGGCATGGTTTCAGCTTTGAACCAAGTGTTTTCTTGCACCTCAAAGTATATTCAGTTAGCCACATGAAAGGTATCGCCTCCTAGGAGAACTAATGACGCAACGAATGGTCATCTGATAAGGATCTTCCTTAGTGGCTCAAAGGGCAGCCTTTGAATCACAGAAAGTTAAAAACCCTTAGAGCTAGAGTGGTTTTAAATGGGAAACTGATGGGAGATCTGGTCAAGCTAGAAGATACTACGGTTCGGTATTAACCATATGAAAGAAACTGGAATACCAGCCTCTTCTTGGCCAGTCATAATGGTGGGAAAGGCTTATGATTCAATCCTCTGGGGAAGTCAAGGGAGAGGTTTCAGCAGTGGAAACATGGACAACAGGGGTGTTCTGATATTTGGGTGACCAGATTGTCCGCTGTGTCTGCCAGTGGATCTTTTGCTCTGGCTATGCATCTGTTTACCTTGAGGCTGTGATGAGATGCCAATAGATCAACATCTAGTGTTCCCCATTGCTGACAAATCTGATTAAACACCTTCAGGTGAAGAGACCACTCTCCAGATCAACCTAGGCAGTCCACTTACTAATTCTCCACTCCTGGTATGGACTGCTGAGAGAGCTGGGACCTGCTTTCCACTCAGCGAAATTTGTGACCTATCTTTTAAACTGTGGCCAAGCTTCATCTACTGCTTTGATAGCTTATATATGCCACTGTTTTGGTGCTGTCGGACTGGATGCCCACCAGCTGTCATGTCCCATGCAAAAGGACAGATATACTGTAGGAATATAAATCACATGCATATGCAGCAGGCTGATCAAAAGTTTGGCTTCCTCTAGCATCCAGAGTCCCTGTATAGAAAGGGTGCTAAGAACACCTCCTCAGCTGAGGAGGCTGTGGAGCACCCCCTTGGAATCCCGACCAGACCTAAAGGGCCTGGTATGAATTGGGGAGGGGATCCCATGCAGTTTTTTTTTATTATTATTATTTTAACATTTAACAACAGAAATTCATTCAGAATGACATTTGGAAAAAATTTCAGATGCATCCAAAATTTTCGTTATTGGAAAATTCAGATACATTTGGATTCTTTCAATTTTAATTTTGAAATTCGGAAGTATCCGAATGTCCGAATTTGCCCATATTTGTCCAAATTTCAATTCAGAATGAAACGAATCGCACATGTCTACTAATTGTGTCGCTAACTTGCTTGATAAATGTCCCCCAATATTTTTATTGCTGTAAGCATTCTTTTTTTGGAGTTCTTCATCCAATACACAGCAAGTGATGATCATGTTTTTGCAAATATGGACACAAACAGTAATAAATAAACTAACAGAGGTTTTAACCCCTTCCCAATAATATCTAAAAATAAATAAAACATGTTTTGACTGCAGTTTGTATATTACAGTATATTAATTACTTATTGGAGTGTTCTTTATTCAATGTCTTTTAAGGAATTGCAGGGAATCGAACAAAATGTTTCAATTTTTGCCTTGACTGATTGGTACTTCCTACCCTTTTCAGAAAACAAATCTTCACGATGGTTGTCACGGGTCACCCCGTCCCTCAGCTCCCCGCACGCAGGCCACCATGGCCATACCACCTACATTCGGGGAGAGAGGCTACCACCCCAGCGCCTGCATATACTATAGGTCTCATGGCATGCCACCACTTCCCACTCTGCTGTCCCCTGCCAGGAAAAAAGGCTGCACTCTCAGCTGTTGCCAAGTCAAGACGGAGTGGAGCTTGTTTTTGGGGCAACCCAGCGCTAAACATGGATCACACCCAAGCTCAGGTTTAAATACTTCATTAGATACGCCTGCTAGCCTGACTGCCTGGTGGTCCTCACAGGTCACACAGGACCACCATACAGCCCTCACCTATGATCCTGCTCTCCCTTTGAAGAGGCTTCACTCACCACCTCTACGGACCATCTAAATTGTCCCATGTATGTATGTGAGATAGGGACCTTAGACTGTAAGCTCTTTGAAAGCAGGGACTGATGTGAATGTGCACTGTGTAAAGCACTGCGTAAGTTATCAGCGCTATATAAATGGAAATAATAATAAATAAACATCACATCAGCAATAAACGTTGGGCTGCCACTGTACCCGTTGATTACTGTGATAGACACAGTATACAAAGCTGACCTGAAAGGCTTAGTACCTTGGGATCACTGTGATTGGTCATAGAGCAGCCGATCACAGCACTCACAGATGTAAACAGTGTAATGTTTACATCTGAGAGCCCTCCCCTTCTTCTTACAACTGAGGGGAAAGGGAGGAAACTAATGAATTAATGAGTCATTATTTAGTTCCTGCAAACAGCAGAGATTGGTGGCAGCAGCAGCAGATTCACGTAAACTTAGCCTTTCACCTCCCTCCTCCTCTCCTATACATCTCATCTCCAGCCAGTCTATTCAGTAACCTGTATATTAACCCCTCACCTCCCTGATCCTGTATGTCTGCACATTACCTCCCTCATCTCCATTGTCTCACTGTATTGGGCTGTAAATTAACCCCTTTGCCAACTCCATTTGTGTATGACCTGTATGCACTATATCCAGTGCACCATTTCTAAGCTCCATTTTTTTTAACCCCCTCAATACCAGCATGTTTATTCATTTTCAAAAAAACTGTGCCAAAAAATGAGATTGCCTTGGGGTGTCTACTTTCCAAAAAGGGGTCATTTGGGGAGTATGCAAGAGGGAGTGCATAAAAGACCACTTACCCTGCACAAGGAGAGACACCAGCAGTAACTTGTCTTATTAGAGGAAGCTCCCACAACGTTTAACACTGGATTACGTACTGCACAGGCCTGGAAGAAATAACCAAAGATCACCAAAATGTAAGTAAAAATACAGAGGTCTCTTGTATTCAGACAGCATTTGCTTATCTATGAGTTCAACCTAAAATTAGGTTCTGTACTTCACAGGATTTTTTGCAAGAAGATCTTTCTTATCAAATATAAGGCCCATTACAGAGTATTGGTAAAAAAAAAACTGCTAATGCCCAGCTAGAACAAATATCTATAGGCAACCTACAGCACATTGGAAGCAGAACAATAGTCTTACATAGTAGTTGGCAGATTAACTACTTGCCGTCCGCCCATTGTATATAAACAGACGGACGACAAGTGCCTTACTGTATATGTAGGGCATTTTTTTTTATGCTCTAGCTCGCTCGCTTGCAGAACACAGTAAACGTTTTTAAAAGCTGGTAACGGCTGTTACATATACGTGCCCGGGAGGCTCTGGAGCTTGCATGGTGCCTAGGAGTGTGCGCCCCCCTTAATAGCTGCTGCTGGCTATCCCAGGCTCCGCTGTCCATCGTGCAGGCCCGGGACTGGCACGGCAGCTATCTGTACTGAGATCGGATGGAGATCAGCACTCTTCCAACTGCTGAACTCCCCTCCGAGCTCTGAAAGCGGTATCAACTAACAAAAATGTAAAAAAACACAAAAAAAGTTTACATTTCCTGCCCCCACCTACACGCACATACAAACATAAATATGCGTCGGGGGAGCCTACATGTCAAAACAACATGTTACATATCATCACGAACGTCAGAGTGCGAGCAATAATTATAGTACCGTTAATCACTGTTAACACTAAATTGATGAGTAGTAAAAGCTTTTAAAGTGTCGCCTATGGCCAATCTTGGATATGGTAGTTTTTTGCGTTTTTGCGGATGCAATTTTAAGGCTTGACATGTTTGGTGTCTTTTTACCCGATGTGACCACGTCTTTTACGATTTACCAAAAAATTGGGTAATAATAAATGTTTCATAACATAATGTAGGGAAACTTTTTTTTTCAAAATTTTCAGTACTTTTTTATTTATATAGTAAAAAAAAAAAGAACAAACCCAGTGGTGATTAAATATCTGTCCCAAAAAATTATATAAAATTAATTTCGGTATGGCGTTGTATGACTGAATAAATGTCAGTCAAAGTACAACAGTCAGTGTGGGCTTCACCCACTGCAGATTGATAGATGCTCTCTACACTATCACCAAGGGTTGCCACTTACAATTCAAAAGCTGACCACCTGAAAAAATCTCATTGGGGTTCTAACACACCCAGAAGCTGCAGAGGCCAGAATATTTCAGTTATACATGTTTCTAGAGTTCCTGAACAAGAGGGGAGGAAACTTTATACTATTATTTTTCTGATGTGAAAGACTTCATGTAGCTTCAGTGCCTAACAGCCTCAAGTCACATAGTTTAACAGAGTATGTCTGAACTGTATTCAGCAACTGTATTCAGCAAAGCACTGCCCCATACTGTAGGTGTTGGGATAGTAAAGACTGACGCAAGGCATTTCCACCTGAACATTCCTATCTGGAAAGTTATCAGCAAATTCTAATACTTTGTACTCTGTGACAGCACTTCTAGCACAGTCTGAAGAATCTTCCTATCCAAATCAGATGATGTTTTTAGAGTAAAGACAGCTTGGAATATTATTAAATAGGTTGGCATCTAGAAAGAAGGAGATCACTCTGTTGCACTGTTTAGGACACGATCATGACAAACACTATGTTAGTGGGGCCTATATGCTTGCACAGACAGGAATTCTCACTAGGACTTGGTCCTTTAGGGGCAGGATTTGAATGGTGTCAACTTGGCACTTCTTTTAATTACTAGTTTTATTAGAAAATCAACTCTGATCTTGGACATTTTAAAAATGATAAAATATTTTACCTAAGAAGGTGTAACCAAGAATACAGCCCAGATAAGTGCCAAAGATGTGTTACATATACCCAAAGGAGGCATACACACCACCAATGTATGCATAGATTGAAACTTAGCATTCTAAAAGATCTGCAAAGGTCAATCATAAGCACTTGCTTTGGTGGGAAGGCCATGGCCAGATCACCAAGTATTATTTTAATGAAAGTCTCAAATGTAAAAAGATTGAAAGCTACTTTTGAATTTACATTAACGTGCTATTATGAGATTTTAATGATTGAGTTTTACTTTAAGTCCAGCAGTACTGTTGTTCCATGTGCATGGTGTTTGCTGCTCTTAAAGGAGAACTACGAGATGAGTGATTTCCACTCACCTCATAGTTCTAGCCGACCTGTGACAATGAGACTGTCACAGGTCGGCTCAGTATATCGTGAGGTGAACGAGCACATACCAGGTTCGCTCACCTCTCGATCCTGTCACGGCTCTCTGCCGTGACAGGGGGAGGGGCTGGATTCCCCTCTCCCCGCTCCGATCTGCCAGCGCTGGCTGGCGGAACGGACGGGGAGGGGCGCGGGTACAGCTGGCTCTGCCTCTAGATAGGCAGAGCCAGCTGTCACTCACGCAGCTGGGCGGATCCCGTCATCTACGTCGGGATCCACTCCGGCTGTGGCGTCTCAGTATACCGCGAGCTACAGCTCGCGGTATACTGAGCTTAGGGTAACGGGAGGACGCTAGTTTGTGTCCTCCCGTTACCCTAAGGAGAACTATGGGGAAAAACACTGACCCCATAGTTCTCCTTTAATAGAAGTTTATGTAAATTTCAACTTTTCTTCTCTTTTTTTTTTCCACTCTTATCTCTATAGGTTGAACTTGATGAACTTGTGTCTTCAACCTGACTAACTATGTAACAAGCAAATTTGCCTCTAGCTTTAACCTGAATTGATGTTAATGAAGCAAAACTGATAGAAATAGACTACCAAAGCAACCGGAAGAAGCTTAGAAAAAAACAAAATATTTTTTAAGGCAAGTATGGATACAATCCCAAGTGTTAAAATATTAGGGCCCTGCTTACATAAGCAAATAAGTGGAGCTTGTTCCCATAAATTCCCATTTGATTCCTAATTGCTTGTGTTTTCTCATGTTGAACATTGAAGCATTATGAGTTTGAAATGGCATATACTAACAGATTTTTTATCTTTAAACTTCAGTTAACAATAAAAAGCTTTTGCATTCTAAGAGAAGGTAAGAAAGACATGATACTGGAGTTCATATGAAAGATTTGCTTTTTTTCTTATATTTTAATAGGAATGTATAATGTTTTTTTATGTATTATGTTCAACACTGCAAAATAAACATTTTAAAATATATATATTTTTTTAGTTAGGTAAGTATGAAATGTTGTAAATTAATATTTAAGATTTACAGTTCCAGCCAGGTGAAGCTCTAGGCACAGGTGTTTTCATATATTTGACAGGCTGTTCTTAGCAGCTTTTCTGAAAAAGCTTGGTATCAAACTTATGCACATAACTCAGTGAGTTACAAAGAAATGATGTGCAGTAGGAAAGTCATCTACCCACCGTGTGTCCTTTTATAGTAGTCGGTATGTGCAGTGGACAGAACAGAGCTTTGCATGCCCATGGTATAATATAGATGCATGCTCACCATGGGTCATTATTACATTACAGACATGTGCAGTAGTCAATGCAGGGAGACACCATTTTCTCAGTCCAAGCTGGATGAAAGGCAATGGAGAAGGCACCATGCCCTTCAAATAGTGCAGCCTCCATGCCTTTATGATGTGGAGAGCTGCAGGACAGCGTATGCCTTTTTGTTGCTGTGCAGATAGTGTAATCATTAATCTAAGTCATTATCCAACCTTCAGTACAAAGTGCATGTGTATTTTTCTATGTTCAACCCAAGAAATAAAAGAGGAGTTTTTTGGAAATGGAGATTTGGTTAGAGAAAAAGAGGAGATTTTTGGAAATGGAGAATTTGGTTAGAGAAAATGGGGAGCAGTTTAATTTAAACATAAAGTTTGAAAATTTTGATAGCCACTCCCAACCCAGCTATTATTTGTGTTGTTCAACGCAGTTAACAACAATACTATTTTATTGCTTGGTGGAGTTGCATATGACGACATACTGTGTTGTGCTATTAGTGTTATTATGGTTACACACTTAATTGGCTTTCTGACGATCAACAAGTAGGTGTGAGTGTAATGTTGCAAGACCTCATCTTGAAAACTCTGCCTCTGTTTTGTAATACTGTTATGGGATTTATTCTATCGGGCACAATGAGGGGAATTTATCAAAACTGGATCATGCAAAATCTGGAGCAGCTGTGCATGGCAACCAATCAGCTTCTCTCTTTCATTTTCAAAGCTTAACTGAACAAACTCAAGAGAGACACTGATTGGTTGCCCTGGGCAACCCTGATAAATTCCCCTCAGTGTGTATTAGGCATTTATCCTGTAAGTAATATAACATTCTCCCAGAATTCACTGGTGGACACCGATCATTAATTAGGAAAGGATGGGTATAGATTCTGCCTCTAGAAGGTAGGACACGAGACAATGCAAAGCAAAAAGCACAATCACCTGCATGTGCAACATGAGCTAAGTTTAATTTAGCGACCTTGCTTTCAAGCTAAAGATTATTTTATCAATAGCTACTGAAAGTATCATATCAGATTCTGACATCCTGAATATTCACCCAAGCAGCCAATCTTACTTGCAGCGCCATACCAGACGCCCAGTTTAAGACAGTCCTTGCAGAGTCCACTACCGACATCAGTGTTCATACTGAACACCCACTTTGTGAATTCAATGTATGACTGCCCTGTCCTCTCTGTATGCTGTCAAACCCCCAGATCTGGATATTCAGTGCGTGCTTTCATTAACAGATCATTGGAGTGTTCAGTTGACTATACACTGATGGTTCAGGTGTATCTCTTGCCAGAGCATGTTTTGCCAGAGCATGTTTTCCCTGTCTTTTTCTATATCTCTCTATCTGGGCACGGTTTCTAATGCTGTCATCTTTTATGGCTGTTCCTGATTCTTCTATTGCAATCTTTAGGCTGGCAGCACAAATTGCCATAGTAATTTGGATCTGTACTGTTTCCTGAGGGCACAGGTTCAGGATGCACAGGGGATGAGCAGGGCTTGCACACGCCTGTACTTGATTTGCCTGCCAACTTTGTACTACACCAGCAGCCAAGGATGCTTCCTATTTACCTGTCCTGAATCCCCCTGCTGCTGCTGCAAGGGACCAGGTAAGTAGCTCATCATTTGCATTTGGATTCCTGAAGGGATTCTATTTTTCTTGGGGCTGTTATTACTTTTGACATGTCAAACACCAGAAAGAGGACCAATCGCCATGCTGACACTGGCAAACCCCTGCTGACAGCCATGAATTTGGATTGTTCTGTGTGTAACCTCAAGTTCTATAGTGCCCTCTCTCACTCTGTGATGCCTATTTTCTGACCCCTCTTTCAACCCATCTTTGGTTCTTTCTGGAGTGACCTTGGTAGCCATTGGTGTTACAGAAAGCATCCCACTCTTTTCCCTGATTTACACTCTCTGAGCTTCTTCACTAAGGGCTTCCACCAATAAGCCTGATTGTGCAGACTACTTCCCCTTTTTCCCTCCTGATTAAACTGCGAGAGGTGGTGTCTACAGGGTACAAGATTTCTACCCTGTCCCTTTTTTAGAGTTTTCTTTTAACTTCCACCATCCCTAGTTTTCCACAGAGAGCTGTGGATTTGTTCCAGGTGGTTTAGGGCCTTGTCCCTATGGTGGTTTATTAATTGGGATTTTTATTCAAACCTGTTTTCCATACCTTGGTGAGACAGATCTGCTCATCCCAGTTAGACCTCATGACACTCAATGGCTTGGTTAGAACCTAAAAGTTTTGGATGGAGTTTATTTGGTGGTGGCTTCCCTGCAATAGGGAAAGTTCTTGGTTTCTGTGGACATCCAGGATACCTATCTCCATGTCCCCCTTTTTTTGAAGCAGTAACAATTTCTCATGCTTTGCTACAAGAGATTCGCACCCAGGAAATTATCTCTAGTGTTTCATCAGATCTGTCAGTGGTGTGGAATATCAGACAAGGGTCCCATAACCATCACAAATGCACATGTTTGAAGCCAGAGCAAAATTACTTACTAGCCAATGTGGTGAACTCTGGTTGCTCTTTGATTGCAGTATTCTCTAAAATATGTGTTTCTGCCACTGAAGCGTTTTCTTCATCTTCTGTAGAGTGTAGGGGATCAATTCAGATGGAATCCCTACTATACTGATAGCACCATACTAACTTACAGTAAATGACCAGGGTACACTGGCTTAGTTTGTCTGGTAAGATGCCCTATGGACATCCTCGACTTGTCTGGACCTTCTGTCTCAAGGTCCAATTTTGCATCCTGCTTCTCAGTTACTGGCTTTTTTTTGGCATGGCTATTGAAGCCCAGGTATAAAGTGCCAAATATTTTATTTATTATACGTTATACACATCATTGTGGTTTGAATAATTATATTTATTATTATATTATAGAGACACATTTCAGCTCAGCACATTTTGATATTGTTTTAGATTTATTCACCTTCATTGGTTTTAGTGCCTGGTAGTTTTGTCGTGAGTAACATCTGGCGGGAGGTGATTTGTTTTATTGGGATTTATTAGATAATCTACTAGAAATAGAGGGATTAGTAGTGGTGAGACTCTCCTGGTAATTAGCGACAAAAGGATTAGATATTTATTGATGCTTATATATGTGTCAAATGTATTCAGATTCTTACTGGTAGTGAATTTCAAACCTTTAGCCAAAACTTTCAATTCATCTTTGTTAAGTGTACAGCTATGCAGATTATAAAGCCTTCTCCTTTTGTTCTCTCATTCCTGCCCTACACCCTCTCTTTCTCTTCTTGTTGGAATGTAATGTCCTCTTTTTAACCGATTGTGTCCCAATCGGTACCACATAGGTTGATGTTGGTAAGGGTTCCTTAAAAAAGGAGTTGTGGGCGATAGGGGAGAGGTTACGTTTTTTTCTTGAATAAACTTAATTTTCAGGATATCTACTGTCTATTAATTGGCATCATTTAATTATGTAAACTTGTTGTAAAGAGGAGCTGGTTTCATAAACATATCTTCTGTGTGATCTCTTTTTTTTAAATTTATATTGCCAACCTTGATTAGGAGTATTAATGCTTTGATGATCTTTTTTCCAACTTACTTGTTTAGAAGATTCTCTAGAAGTAGAAATTTCTTCCCCTTTCCTGGGGTGTATTCTGTCTAAGTCTTTTACTGGAGATGATTGAGTTGATGTGATAACCTGTATATCTTCTTCTCCAGTTTGCCACTTAAAAACTTTAATAACTTTTTTTAAATCTGCCCAATTTCTGAAAAATGTCTTACTTTTTTTGTTTTTACATTCAGCATCAAACTTATACAAAAAGGTTTTTTTATTCACCTGTGAGAGGTTTGAAATTCGCTCCCAATAGTAATCTTAATAAATTATACACATATACTGTATAAGCATCAATAAATTAATCAGGAAACTAAATATTAAGAAATATTTTAATGGTAAATCTAAGGGGGTTATTCACAAAGCTGCCAAAGGCAAAGCCGGCTGTGACATCAGTTTTTGTTGTTTTGTTTGTTGTTGTTTAATGACAGACCAGCGTCCCCAGGTCACTTGAGGACGCTGATCTGTCATTACAGTACAACAACTGGGTGGAGCCAGCCATGACATCTCGGCCAGCTGTTGTCATTTACTTGGGGGGAAAGGTCTGCTTCGCAGACTATGGCCAAGCCGAGCCAAAGCATATGCGCTTGGCTTGGCTGAGCCGTTTGCTTGCCTATGGCGGCTGTGCGGGTTATAGTGAATAGCCCGTACAGCAGCCCTTTGGTTCGACTGACCCAAATGGCTCAGGCGGCCAAAGTGAGCCGAAGTGAATTATTGAATAAACTTCTAAATGTTGAATAAAGATCCCACTGCTGAATACAATAAAGGCTTAAAAGTGCTGGTGAAAGAGGGATATAGATCAGGTGTACTAAATAAAAAAGAAGAAAAATACCAGATTCCATCTAGTTGCAAAATTCAGATCATTTACTATCTACCAAAAATATATAAAGATAGTTTCAAACCCCCTGGGACACCTTTAGTAAATAGGATCGATTCCCTAACAGCCAGGATAGGAGAATATATAGATTTTTTCTTACAGCCTATTGCATATTCCATCGATATGTACTTAAAGGATATGAAACATTTATTACAGATCCTGGAGGACATCACTTTAACAAAATAAACCATTTTGATTACAGTGGATGTTGGTTCCCTATATACCATCATAAAACACGAAGATGTTATTGAAGCAACAAATTGGGCATTGTCAAAAGAGCAAGACGGCAACATATTACAAAAAACATTTAGAGGGTTATTCATTATTGACACGAATGATGCAGCCGTACCTTTGGCTTGATCCTTCAGCTCTCTTTGGCTGCCGGAGCCCTTCAGTTCAGTCGAACCGAAGGGCTGCTCTATGGGTTACTCACAATAGCCCGTACAGCAGGCCGAAGACAGCCAAGTGGCTCAGCTGAGCCGAACGCATATGCTTTAACTCGGCTGAGCCGTAGTCCCAGCCGAAGCGCGGAGAACAGTCCGCAAATGACAACAACTAGAGGACACTGGGCTATCATTACATGACAACAACTGGGTGGAGCCGGCTGTGATGTCACGGCTGGCTCCACCCAGCTGTTGGCCTTCAATGACAGACCAGCGTCCTCATGTTATTTGAGGACACTGAGCTGTCACTAAATAACAACAACTGGGCGGAGCCAGCCGTGACATCACGGCTGGCTCCACTAATTTGTTTTTATTTGTATGGGACCTGCGGGCAGACTGTCAGATGGTGGACAAATGTAAACAGTTGAACGGAGCTAGCGGTGAGGTCACCGCTAGCTCCGCCCAGTTGTTTATATTTTGCCGGCCTCTGTCGGAATGTAATTCTGCAGCAGGAGTTTGTCACGTGTGGATGGGTCGTTGGGAGTCAGGGGGGCAAGGTGCTTTTCCAGTGGGGATTCTGGAAAAGCACCCTCTCAGTGCAGGGGGCATGTGACCTGGTATGGCAGGGAGGGGGGGATGCCAGTCATGTGCTCGGATCAAGGGTCTGGTTGGGAATTTAAGGGGGATCCCATGTTTTTTCCCCTTTTCTTGGGGGCGGGGTTCCTCCTTAAAATTCCTACCAGGCCTTAAGGGCCTGTTATCACTTTTGAGGGGAACCCCACGCTTTTTTTTTCTTTTTTTAAAGTAGGGGTCCCTCCTAACTTTCCTACCAGACCTAAACGGTCTGGTATGGTTTAGGAGGGGGTCCCCACGCTGTTTTTCTTTTCATTTTTTAAAATTATTTTTATAACATTTTAATTTTTTATTTCTTTTAATTTATTTACATTACATATGTGAGAAACGTAGGTCACACATTCACACTGTCCACAATCCTGTCAGCCAGTGCCCCACTATATATATCATTTTGTTATGCATAATTATAAAACAAATGCATATGGCAATCATAGTCGTTAAAAATACGGGGAACACCAATTGTAAGAAAATTCTCCATTCAATCCTCTTTGAAATCAGGCACCCAAAAAAATGTGTGTGTGATCAGCAGTAATTCCACATTTAAAGAGAATAAAGCAGATTCTGAAGCAGCCCTGTGAGTTCTGCCAAAAAATAGTTTGCAATATTCCACGTATGGGCACCAGACCCCAAGCGAACTGAAAAAACCCTCAGAGAAGGCAATTTTACAAAGGTCACTTAATGATCAGAATGCAGCTTTGTAGTTTTACATTAAAGTGGAAGGTCATTGCTGCGAAAAGAGTCAGGACATAATGTGTTCAACCACTACCTAGACTAGGGGCAGCCAAACTTTCTACCTCCAGCTGTTGTGAAACTACAAATCCATTCATGCATCTGCCTCTGAAGTCATGCCTGTGGCTATCATCAGAGGCTTATCTACCACAAGCCAAACTAGGCATTTGCCTTGGGTGGCACTTTCCAGGGGGGCGGCAAAAAAACAGCACCCCCAAACCAGTAAGACAGAGCCTCACCTGCCATTGAGAGAAAAAAAATTATCCTTACCCGAATCCACCAACGAGCTTAGTCTCCTCTCTCCAATGCTAAGGGTGATACAGCATGTGCCTGTTACTAGTTAAACAGGCGCTTTCTAGATGCCTAATGAAGGTGTCCATGTAGACTCTGAAACATTGCTGTATAAATATGACTATTTGATCCTGTGCAACATTGTGAGAAGCTACACTTCTACTGTTAATGTATCCAGCTGTGCCTTCTGCTATTTCATCACTTCAGCACTCTCTATTAAAGCTATTTAAGTAATTTTCCCCTGGATATCTATTTTTATCATCTACCACCAAGGAACCTTGCTTCAGTTCAGGAAAATCCTACATTTGTATACCTTGTCAAAGCGGGACAGATAAGTTGTCATCTGTAAAGGAATTGAGCAGAAAACTTCCCAGTGGGGCATAGTGATGTACGCCTGACAACAGTCTATCAATTCTTTATAGAAAATGTATTGTTATTGCGGTTTGTGTTTTGTTTGCCACATTACCATCTTTTCCTTTTTTTGTGTACCCTGTGTATCAGGGTTTGAAATGTTGTCGGTAGGAAAAGAAGATAGGTGATATACCCAACAAGCAAAGATAACAATAAAAACTTAACAGGAATCCTAATCCTTCCCAGCTCTAAAAAGAAAAAAAGTTTCCTGGTGGGCTGGGCTGTAAGTATCACTGATCATAACATAGTCACTGTTTACATCTCATAAATAGTTTACAGATCAGTAAATATTGTCTGTGATAAAACATCAGAGTTCATCTCTTCTTTTAAAAAGCTTTCTACCAAAACGTAAGTACTGATCTCTCTCTTCTTCTAATCACCGAATGAATATGTTGTTGTCACAGTTCGTCGGCACATGCTATAAGAACATCGCTCTGACTGAGGTCAGCGGAGGTCAGCTGTGCAGGAGAGAGAGAGAGCTTAACACACATCTCCTTAGCGACATTTCGAGACCATGCGGCCCCGTCCTCAGGCAAACAGAGGACGGGGCCGCATGGTCTCGAACGTCGCTAAGGAGATGTGTGTTATCTCAGTCAATAAACAGCATTGACTTTAATATCATGGAGTGCGAGTGACGACTTTTATCTATCTACATTTCACGGAGGCATCCGTTGTCGCCACCGCACCCACCCAGTTGGATTTGGGTTTTTGTCCGGTCAGGAGTGCGATGGGACAGGAGGATCAGGCTTGTACGGTAGTGACGGCTCTGCATAGGGGGCTTGTCAGCCCCCTATGTGATAGCAATAAAGTTAAGTGTAAAAACATAAATAAATAAAAAAAATTAAAGTAACAAAACATTTTTTTTTAAAGTGACATTTTTTTAAAGTCCTCTGCCCCCTTGGCATGACATGTTTGGCGTCTGTTTACCCGTCGTGACCCCATCTTTTATATGTTACCAAAAAATTGCAACGGACAAAATGCATGTACAGTCAGAAAGAGATTGTACCAATGTAACTTGCATGGGTAATGTGCCAGGTAAAAACTTTTGCTGTCAAAAAAGAACAATATAGCAAGACTACAATTTGCCATTGAACATATAGGCAAAGGCCAGGTCTTTTTGGGCCAATGTACGGTGGACTGATAAATAAAATATAAGAGTTGCTTGGACACAGTTACAGTAGGCATGTTTGGTACAAACAAAAACAATATTACAGAAGAAGAACCATATTTTAAAATGAAGACAGACACAGTTTTTGTATTTACTCAGTGCAACGTATAACAACCAAATTAAACATATAACACCCCCTCCTAAAATTACTTGTAAACTCAATCAGGTGTAGCTAATCACCTACTCAATGGCACACAAAGCCATTTGACTTTCAACTGTGATCAGCTGTGGGGGTCATTTTGATTAGATCAGCATGAAAAGAGCTTTCCTGGAGCATTTCAGTCCCTGGTAGTGCAACTGAAGCAAACAATCAACTATGTGTGAAAAGGCACTGTCAAAAGATCTGTGGGATAAAGTTGTGGACAAGTCAGGATATGGATACAAAAAAATGTCAAAGGCTTTATTAATGCCTAGAAGCACGGAGAAGTCTATTATTAAGAAGTGGAAGGTAGTTGGTACAACACAGACCCTCCCTGGATCAGGACTTTGCTCCAAACTGGATGAAAGAGCCAGGAGGAAACTGGTCAGAGAGGCTGCCAAGAGGCCTACAGCAACTCTGAAGCAGTTGCAGGAATTTATGATCATTGTGTGTATGTGGAAACAATATCACAAATTATCCACAAATGTGGCATGTACGGGAGGGTTGCAAGAAAAAAAGCCACTCCTCAAGAAAGGCCACTTGCAATCACGACTGAGCTTTGCCAAAACACACCTTGAAGATGGAAAAAGGTGTTATGGTCAGATGAGACTAAAATTTAATTGTTTGGCCTCAACAGCAAACGATATGTCTGGTGGAAATCCAATACAGCTCACCATCCAAATAACACCTTTCCTATAGTAAAGCATAGAGGTGGTAATATCCTGTTATGGGGGTGTTTCTCTGCAGCAGGGACTGGAGCACTTGTCAGGATATAGGGAAAAATGGATGCAGCAAAATACCATCAAATTCTTGAGGACAATCTGCTGCCCTCTGCCAGAAAGTTGTCAATGGGAAGAAGGTTTACCTTCCAACATGACAATGACCAAAAGCACACTGCAAAAATGACCACACAGTGGTTGAAGGAAAAAAAGGTGAATGTCCTTGCATGGCATAGTAGTCAGAGCCCAGACTTAAACCCCAATGAAAACCTGTGAAATGACTTAAAGACTGCAGTCCACAAACGGTCACCATCAAATTTAACTAAGCTTGAGCAGTTCTGCAAAGAAGAGTGGGCAAATATTGCAAAGTCTAGATGTGCAAAGTTAGTAGCGACATATCCCAACAGACTTAAGGCTGTAATTAAAGCAAAAGGTGGTTCAACAAAATACTGACACAAGGGGGTGAACCTTTTCCCAACTCAGGGATTCTGTTTTTGAATTGTTTTTCTTTTCTGACATGTTGGTGTTTCACTTGGATTTTATAAGTTGCACTGAGTAAATACAGCTTAATAAAACAAAAACAGTCTGTCTTCATTTCAGGCTGCAAAGCAACGAAATGTGATTATTTTAAAGGGGGGTGATTCTTTTCTATACCCACTGTATCATCTGTGAAGCATGGTGGTGGAAATGTTATGGCTAGTGGTAGTGCTTTGCTGCTTCGGAGCCTGGGAAGCTTGCAGTCATGTAGTCAAATATGGATTATGCATCATATCACAGTGTGCTTCAAGAGAATGTGAGACTATTTGTCTGAAAGTTGAAGTTGAAACAGAAATTAGTTTGTCAACACATCAAGCCTGAATGCCATTGAAATTTTGTTGAGGGACCAAAAACTGGCAGTTCCTGCAAGGAAATCCACAAATATCTTGCAACTGAAGGAACTGTGCATAAAGGGGTGGTCAACAATTTCATCGAGTTGATGTTAGAGACTTGTAGGACAGTTTTGCAAAACATCCCCAAGTAGTCAATTTTGCTAAAGGTGGTCAATATCGACTTCTAAAGCCAAGGATCTATGTACTTTTTCCAAAGTACACCATTACATCTGTTCATATATTTGTTAATTAACAAATTGCCCTTTCAATCTTTTATTGAAGTATATTACTTTTATCTGTAGGTGCTGTTTAAATGCAAATCTAGTGTTTGCTTGTTCAAATATGCTTCCATGGCATGTACTTACTTTTTCCCATGAAGGTACAGTATATTATCAGGAAAAATGCCTAACCCCAGATGTTCTTTTGGTTACTCTGCTTGTCTCTATCTGAGCTTCTAAGAAGGTATAAGTTTGTTCAGTTAGCAAAGAAAAGTGTTATTCACTTACAATGATAATTTGTTGGACTGCATGCATGTAGACAGAGGTGGCTAGAAAAAAAAGACTGGAGGAGACCGACAGCACTGAGTTGCGCAAAAAAAAAACATTAAAAACATTATTTTCTAAAAAAAGAAAGCTCAGTAACCATTTATGATTTACAGTGAATTAGCAAACCCAATGTCACCCAGTTAGGGTTTATATCTACCAAAAGTTGCTTTCATTTGAATTAAGGATAGGTAAGGTCTCTAGGTAAGAATTGGCAAAGTTTCATTATTAAGTGGAATCTCTCCTGTCAGCAGTTATATAACTGAGAGAGTTCTGAATCCAGGGCTGCTCACTGACCCCCAGTGTGAATATCTACTAGAATAAATACATAGAGATAGCTTTAGAGGCTGATTGTCTTAATGAGCTTCTCAGTTAACTTCGACACGAGGGATTCTCTTTAAAACTGCTTAACATAACAATAACTAAGCCCAGTGATGTGATTACCTTCTGACTTGGTCCTGAACGACTATCCTCAATTAGAAGTCCATCCACAGTACAGTATCCAGAAGAGACCTTAGCAGGGTGCTAGGAAAGCTTCGATGTATCGATAAACGTATAGTGCTAATAGACACATGCACTATGGTTAAATGTGCTCACTGATCTGTCTGCTTACAGGTGACACTCCCTTTGTCCTTTGCCCAGGACATACTCTAATAGGTGTTTGCGTAATCATGCAATTATACCCTAGCAGAGTTTATGCACCTCCCCTTAACAGATCATCCACATCATTGCTTCACAGCACCCTCAGTGCTGCATAGGCATATGTCACTTCCTGTGCTGGCCAATTCTCGAACCTTTAATTTCACGAAGAACTCAATATACGGGTGCGAGCAATTCTGCCATGGCAATGTATGTGATGAATCATTCTGGAGCTGCGTCATGTAATTCTTAAGCAAGTGCTTAGAGACGGTTTTCCATCCTATTTAACTTGTAGAATATTAACTTTGGCTTATGCCTGATTAGTAGAAGAATGCAAATGTCTAGATAGCAACTCTTGTTAATGGACACTCAAAGTTAAAGTGATATTAAAGTTAAAAGGATTTTAAGCTATTTCAAATGCTAATTAAATCACTTGCAATGGATGCTGCTCCTTGAGGTTTGAAAGTTTTAGTTTCCTGCAGAATCAGCTGGTGCCCTGAGCAGTGGTCCTGGCTTTAGAGTGGCTCCTTTTTCAAGCAGAGTGCTATACAGTCACCCTTATGCAGGCCCGGATTCCCCACAAGGCCACCGAGGCCCGTGGCAGAGGGGCCGTTCGTTTACAAGTGATTGCGGCGATCACTTGTAATATGTGTGCAGTCCCCTCCCCCGCACCTACCTCTCTCCGCTGGTCTTCGGGACTCCGTCCTCCCGAATCTCTCTCCTGTCCTTGCCGCCGATACAGTGAGCAGAGAGGCAGGGTTAAAACTAACCCTGCCGCTCCGTGTACACAGTGAGAGGGGAGAGCTGCGCTCTTCCGCTCTCACCTGTCACAGGAGTTCCAGCACAGTACTGTGCTGGAGCTCCTGTATTGGAGGTGACAGGGTCAATAAAGAGAACCTGTCACCTCCAATTTCTATCATACAGATTGTTTTGTTTTCTCCTGTGTGGTAGCAATAAAGGTAAGTGAAAAGAAATTTGATAAAAAATAATAAAAAAAAGTGCCGCCCCTGCCATCCGGTTCCATTCTCCGTTGATGGGGGGGGGGCTGGTTGTCGGGGAGGGGGCGCATTGCGGAACCTGGCCTTGGGGCGGCAGGGAGAGCAAATCCGGCCCTGCCCTTATGTATGCTAGTAAGCTGTGTTTGTCTCCACAGACACAGCGAATCAAGCTACTTCCCTCCCTCCTGGCTCCCTCTACTCCCTCCTCCCTTCTCCAGGCTAGTAGATGAACAGTTGCTGGAGTCTGTTCTGTCCCTTGTGATCTTGTATTGGACAGGAAGTTCTGGTAAGCTGAGCTGGGAGACTTGGAAGCAGCTGTTTTGAAACATGATGATTGTAAGTGTTTGGGCAAAAAAGTGAAGCAATGCTTTGTTGGGCAATGTATATTTGCTTGATCTGGATTCATTTTAAAAAAAATACTACTTTGAGCCTGACTCTTCATTGGTGTCAGGCAGAATGTGAAAAATAATTAACAAACAAGTCAAAATGATCCTTATTTACCTATATGAGTATGCTTTTATGTATCATTAAACTCAAATTTAAGACGAGGTAAAAAAAGAAGGCCTTACTAGTTAAGTTGCATGATATATTTGTGATATGCAAGATGCAGGGAAAGTCAAGCTTAATTACATAATACCTAGAAGAAAAATTAAACCTGAACTCAAGGCAAATGAGAAAACGCGCAGTTTAAATACACATAAGTAAGATTTTTTTTTTCCAACTTGGCCTGACACTATGCACTTATACTCCTGTGAGAATGAGCAGAGACCCGCTCCTCATGGAGCAAGGGCCGATGTGGCTGAGCTGGACCAGCGGACCCACGGAAGCCAATTCTAAACGAATTTAGGTAGTGTCCCTTCCCTTTACGCTATATGTTTTTCGTGGTGATAATGGACCTTCACTATGGAGAGAGTTTCACCTATGGACGGGGAAGCTAAACTTTTCCACTTCCTAACTATAGTGAGCCTGGCTGCCAGTAGGATATGGACCGTTAAGCGTCTATAGTTAGCTGGGACACGTTCTATCCCCAGAGAAAGGACCGCCAGAGCAGGTGATGGGTCTACCGGGACACCGATAATGTCCGCTATAATCTGAAAGGTCGACCTCCAAAATTCCCTTAGGTGTCTGCATTCCCATAGAATGTGGTGCAGAGTGCCCTCCATCCCACATTCCCTCCAACACATTTGGGAAGTCGTTGTAAACATCCTGGCCAGCCTGTAGGGTGTATAGTACCATTGTAGGGATATCTTATAGTGCATAGCCCACAATTCTATGCATCTAGTGGTTTTAAGCGTACAAGAGAGGGCCTGCATCCACTGATTCGCAGAAAAGGTACTCTTAAGATCCTTTTCCCAGCTCACAAGAGGCTTAATTTTGACAAAGGACGTTTTGTTATAGAGTAGGGAGTAGAATAGCGATATTCCCCCTCTTTTAGGGGAATTCTCGAAGTAGAATCTCCAGGCTGCATATGGTATGGTGCAAAGTATATGTGGGTTTGAGTGTATCACATGCTTAATTTGGAGGTACTGAAGGAAACAGCTAGAGGGAAGCCCATAAACGGAAGATAGGACAGAGAAGGGTCGTATTTTACCATCTATTAGCAAATCCTGCAGTTGACAGATTCCCCTAGAGGTCCATTCACGTAGGGATAAGGAGGGGACCAAGGCCCTAAGAGCTTCCAACGGGGAGGGCAGGGTACGCAGCGATTCAGGTGAATGCTGAGGATAAGTAAGATTTTTTCCCAAAGGATTTGTAATTGTGTCCAGCCACTTTTGTGATTTATACACCTCTGCCAGACAACACAGCTCTCTTTTAGGGGGTTAAGGAGCAAAGTGATGTCACTGCCCCTCCACCTCCCACAGCCTGTTAATTGGGCAATGAAGGAGCAGCAACACACTGGCAAATCAAAAACTCTGCTCACTCTGGCCTCTCTTCCTGTCAGCATGTCCCTAGTCAGGACATGTACATGATTGGCTCCTAATTCTTTGTGCAGGGAGTGATAGGAATTGACATCCAGACAAATAGTTTTTTTTTGAAAGAATATTTTTTTATTATTTTTCTTTAGTTCCACAAATATGAACATTCACAATATACCAGACAATTTATTTTACCTATATTTGTATGTAAAAAATACATTAACCACTTAAAGACCAGGGTGTTAAACCCCCTTCCTCGCCAGGCCATTTTTCAGTGTTCAGCGCTGCGCTACTTTGACATTTATTCCGTCATGCAACGCTGTACTGAAACTAATTTTATACCATTTTTTAGGGACAGATAGAGCTTTCTTTTAGTGGTATTTAATCACCACTGGGGTTTTTATTTTATACTATATAACAAAAAAAAAAGTACCCTAAATTTTGGAAAAAAAAAACCTGTTTCCCTATGAAATGTTATGAAACATTTATTATCGCACCAATTTTTTGGTAAAATATAAAAGACGGGGTCACGTCGGGTAAATAGACACCAATCATGTCAAGCTTTAAAATTGCACATACCCGCAAAATAGCAAAAAACTACTATACCCCCAAATTGACCATAGGCGACGCTTTAAAAGCTTTTATCGCTCATCAGTTTAGTGTTATCAGTGTTTGATGGCCCTAAAATTGTTACTCTCACTCTGACAAACGGAAACTGTACCTCTATTTGCAAGAGTCATGGCAATTCTCTTAAGACACAAGAAAGTTTAGCTACCTATAAATAGCACTGGATGGGACTACAATGCATAATGGAAGGTTTAATACATTTATAATGTTTAATTAATGCTCATTTAATGGAATAATGTAAAAGTATGATGTAAAATTAAACTCCAGTTGACTTCAGCAATGGGTATTAGTTATGTGATTTGAGAGAGGCTCCACCGTTCTGTGTGATATGGCCTAGAAATGTGGTAAATACATGTGCTTGCACAGAACTGGGGTCTGCTAAAGTAGTGCTTAAAAATAATGGAACAAGAGCTTATACTTGAATTGTGTTTTTCCGACAACTTCATGGCATCACACATGAGCTCCACCCCCTGCTCAACTCTTAGGGCATTTAGCTTTAAAACTGAGTCCCACCCCGGCAGGGGCATTCCTTTTTTATCCTCCTGTCTCCAAGATTAATTTTTCCTACCTACCTCAGTAAACCTGGAGTGCAATGGTCAGCTGGTGATACATATGGTATGAGTCTCTAAATTAGTATTTAGAATGCTAGGCTGGTCCTGGGGGAAGAATACTGCTAAAGGCCTGTTAGGACTGCTGTTAGAACTGCTTAGTTTTGATCCACCGCAGGATGTATGCCTTGCAATGACGTATTGTGCACAACACTGTGACATGTTGTGCTAGGATGCCTAAGGTCCTCTTCTTCAGGTCACCTATGTCTTAATGAATTTGTTGGGGGTAGTGCTGGACACGGGACCAGGAAGTGTGCTGGAACATACACTAAACATTTCAGTCTTGGGCCATGTTCATGAATTATCAGGGGCGTAACTAGAAATCACAGGGCCCCATACCAAATCGCCCAAAAAAGAAATCACCTAACTCCAGAACACATTCTTTTGCCTGCACCATGTCCATCTCCTTCTCTTCAGCTCTGCCCCTGCTGGGTCTGTATACACCCTTAAGTGTTGGTGGTCAGTGGTGTGTTTTGTGTCTGTGCATGCCCCCTTAAAGAAGCCCTATCACCAGTGAAAAAAAAATGAAATACAGATGTATTTCTGTAAAACAAAATACTGTGAATACTTGCAGTACCTTGTTCACTGGCCTTACAGCTGGCCAGTGAACAAGTATCCTCTTACTGCTGGCCAGTGAACAAGTGCCCCCTTACTACAGGTTGGTGGACAAGTGCCCTCTTACTGCTGGTCAGTGAACAATTGCCTCCTTACTACTGGTTGGTGGACATGTGCCCTTTACTGCTGGTTAGTCGGCAAGTAACCTCTTAATGCTGGTCAGTGGATACGTGCCCCCTACATGCTGGTCAGTGGGCATGTACCCACTTAATGCTGGTCAGTGAACAAGTGCCCTCACTGCTGGTCAGTGGACTAGTACCCCCTTACTGCTGGTTAGTGGACCAGTGCCATCATATTTGTGGCCATTATACATGCACCATCAGGATGGATGTTGGCGCCATATATGTCCTGTATAATAATATTAATAATAATAATAATATCCCTCCTCCCAGGCCTGCATGCATAAGTCAAACAAAGTCACTCTGACAATAGGAGGGACTTGCTCTATTAGCGGGCCCGATAAACCTGGGATCCAGGGCAGGCAACCCAGGGTCTAGGGATGCAACTGAGTGCACATACAGTATCTATTTGAACAAAATGTATTTTCATATTGAGATATGTATGACAAAGTATAAGTGCAGACTTTTCAGCAAGAGAAAATCAGCAGAACAAAATGCACTTAATCATCAAAAGGGGGCACTAGTCAGCAACATTTCTACCAGGACCTTGTTTACCATTATGCTAAGCGACAGCCATAATTCTAAACCATTAACTACTAACTGATAAATTAATCACTCATAAAGTTAAGTAACATTCTTTTACTGTTTATTAAAGGGCCAATTTGGACTTTAAATGCGCATAAATATAAGGTAGTCCTGGCACAATACACTGCCTCATTCACTTTTTTCCATATATGTCTTATTTAAAAGTCTCTTTTGCAGGAAAAAAAGAGGCAAGAATGAAATATCAAAAATGCCAAAACAGTCATTTTATCACCTCAAAGAACTGAACATAATTATTTTCCTTTTTAATACTGAGTTATAGTTATATATTTGTTTTATTGGCAAAATAAATGATTTAGATACTCTGTAGACCTTTGTCTCAATGCTATGCAAATAAAGCATAATAATAAAAGAAAATACAAAGGTGGCAGCTGATAAGCTACATTACTCATCCTTAATGCTCATAAGTTATTTGCATCTCATACATAGGCTCATCAGGTAGTTGTTTTACCCTTTTTAGTCATCAAATATTTACAATTCAGCTTCAGACCTACTTGGTGCAAATGATTCAAGCATATTATTATTTTTTGTGTTCCAAAAAAGTCATTAAAAAATAAAAAGTGTTTTTTTTTTCCTTGTTTTGACATTTGGAAGTTTTAAAACAACTAATGTTAACGTAGATACAAAGGACAAATTCGATCCTGGAATTTGCCTCGTTTTTTTGTTACAATAAAATGGTGTTCCTTGTACAAAGAATGGATACAAATGAAATAAAGGTGCTTTTAAAAATCGTGTGTAGATTTTTTAACACAGCACAAGAAAAAAAGTGAAACTAACAAAAGTGCAAAACAAAGTTTGCATAAACGCTCTAAAATAAATGTGTTAAAAAAACTAGCTGAGCAAAGAAAGGGGGTGAAAAGAAAGGGGGTGAATGTGTTAAGTAAGCTTAATCAGTATCAACTAATTTTAATTAGCGGTTAAATAGAAAGAATCTTTATTAAAGTGACACTAAACTCAAGAATTGCAAATGCATTCAAGTATCTTAACTATTAACTAAAATGTATCTTATGTGTGTATCACTCAGCTGTAAACCCTCAAATCATCTCTGAATTGGTGCTTACACTGTTCTTCCTTCTGGAGGGTGGCTACTTTTGTTCCCCATGGTCCCTGTGTGTGTTGTAAAGTAGCCACAGCTCCAAGCTCACTCCTGTGATAGACTACAATCTCAATACAAATTAGTAAAGTAAACATGAGCAAGTTTAGAGCGGTGGTTACTTTACAACACAGAGAGGGACCATGGTGAATAAAAGTAGCCACGAAGGACAGTGTCAGCATGAATTCAGAGATGATCGAGGATCTACAGCCGAGTGATACACGAATAAGATACATTTTTATTAATAGTTAAGGTACTTGAATTCATTTTTAAGATTTAACTCTTGAGTTTAGTGTCACTTTAAATACTTTTCCTGATCAATCCCGGGAATAGTGCACAAAGGACAAGAAAACCTGCTCTGTAATCCCCAACTTGGCACAGAACTCCATTATTATGAAGAAAAAGAAAGTTAAAAAGTCCTAAATGTTTTTCTTAATCAATCCCTATTCAAATGGTATTATATTTACTGTAATTCTACATCTGCAATAAAAAGTACCTGCTTTTCACATATTATAATTTGAGATTCTTTTCAGGCAAACACATTGACAATTATATCACAAATTAGTAGTTATATCAAAAGAAGAACACACACTAGAGAACTATGAATATACTTTACACTTATCCAAAAGCTAGCAACTGCTTTTTGGAAAAAAAAATTAAAATAGGTGTTACACCATAGTAACGTCAACAGTTACACCACAAATGCTGCATATTTAACAACTTTGGTTAAGCTTATATGAATGTGTTTGCAATTAGGGAAATTCCTTGACCAAAGCACAAAGCATTAAAAGTGGCCACTGACTCAGTTCCTGCTGTATGGCCATACATGACTCAGTTCCTGCAAAAATGTGCCAAAATAGAGGGCAATAGCAAGCATTTCCTGTGTGACCAGGCACCCACAAGTTATTATTTTTGGAGAGTGGGGAAATAGAGCTTCAAAAATGTCTTAAGTGCCATAGAGAGAGGGGCTTGGAGTGGGTCGAGGAGATGCCATCGCAGATTAAAGCATATGTCTCAAAGGTTATTGTTCTCAATAATACATCTGCTTTATGGCCTGTCTAATGCAGTACCGGGTCATTGTTCCATATTATGCTAGATGTACTCAGTTTAGCTCATGATTCCCCCAAAATTTACTGGTAAGGCACTAATGCACCTGATGACTTCTAAATCTTGTTACAAGCAAAACACCAAAAAGGGAATTTTCAAAACTAGAGCTTTCATTTTCAAATCTTAACTGAGCAAACTGAAGAGAGAAGCTGATTGGTTGCCATGCACTGCTGCTCCAGATTTTGCCTGCTCCAGTTTTGATAAATCCCCCCCCAACTGTATGTGTGCCAACATTTCTAGAATTTTCAGAAAGTATGTACATTAACACATCAGTGTGCACAGTGGAATAATTAAACCTGCACAGCATGGATAACACATATGCAAGTCAAAAAGTATTTGCAGACAGGAAGACAAACTTAAATAACTGTGATAAAGTTGTTGGGAGTGACATATTACTACAGAGAGACATTTTCCTATACAGTAATCTCACTGAGCGATGTCTACATTATAAGTATTGCAGGTGTGTGAGGTTTTACCTATAATTAGTATCATTTCTATAAGGGTAACTTGTACCAAGATTTCCTGAGCGTTTTGTAGCTGGCAGCTTGGAACTACAAAACACTCAACATTAAAAACCCTATTGTCATCTATAGTCTTCTGGTGCTCCGATTTAAATGCCTATGGAGCCAAAAATGCTTGATTCTGCTTCACATAAAACACTTGAAAGAACACATAAAAACATGCAAAAAAAGCTTAACAAATCCCCTGGCTATGTTCACTCTTAGGTGTGAATGCAACCTTTAGGAGCCATACTATAAGCTTTAAACGTAGCTGGGAATTATGGCAAGGAGATCTTGGCATTGGAGCATTCAAGACATATAAAACGTCTATCAGGCACAGGCTGTATAAAGACATAAATGTTCGGTAGAGTGATTCATGAATGACAATATAGTTGATCAGAGGCGGCTCTAGACTTTGTGAGGCCTTAGGCGAAACTCAAACCTGAGGCCCCCACTCACAACCATAATGAAAGAAAATGCAAACAATAATTAACAATCAACTGTATAAATTGCACAGTTTAAGACAAGTGTTTAATACCAGCAGCCAGGAATTTACAGCTCCTAGAGCTAGAATTGTATTTCTGTCTCTTATCTAATTCTACAAATAACTATATGCAAAACCCTGACCCTAAGGAAGTAATACACAGAATGCAGAGGTCACTAGTACGTAACACACAGAGCACAGAGTGTAGAGGTCAGAAGAAAAGCAGATTGCAGAGGTCAGCAATAAGTAACGAACAGAGCGCAGAGGTCAGAAGAAGGGCACAGAGGCCAGAAGTAGGGAATGCACATATGTCAGAAGTAGGAACAATGCTCACAGAGGTCAGAATTAAGGAGCGCACAAAGCGCAGAGGTCTGATATAAAGAACGCACAGAGCGCAGAGGTCCAATATAAAGAACGCACATAGGTCACAATTAAGGAACGCACAGAGCACAGTGGTCAGAAGGAACGCACCGAGTGCAGAGGTCAGAAGTAAGGAACGAACTCAGCGCAGAGGTCAGAAGTAAGGAACGCACAAAGCGCAGAAGTAAGGAACGCACAGAGGGCAGAATCAAGTAACGCACAGAGCGCAGAAGGAACGCACAGAGCGCAGAAGTAAGGAACACACAGAGCGCAGAAGTAAGGAACACACAGAGCGCAGAAGTAAGGAACGCACACAGCGCAGAAGGAATGCACAGAAGTCGGAATGAAGGAACGCACACAGCGCAGAGGTCAGAATTAGGGAACGCACAGAGCCAGAAGTAAGGAACGCACAGAACGCAGAAGTAAGGAACCGCGCGGAGCGCAGAAGTAAGGAACCGCACAGAGCGCAGACATAAGGAACGCACACAGTGCAGAAAGAACGCACAGGTCAGAGGTCAGAATTAAGGAACGCACAGAGCGCAGAGGTCAGAATTAAGGAACGCATAGAGCACAGAGGTCAGAATTAAGGAGCCCACAGAGCGCAGAGGTCAGAATTAGGGAACGTATAGAGCGCAGAGGTCAGAATTATTGAACGCACAAAGGTCAGAATTAGGGAACGCACAGTAACGCAGTGGACTCAGGGCTTAGTGGCGCAATGGACTCAGGACTTAGTAACACACTGGACTCAGGACTTAGTAATGCACTGGACTCAGGACTTAGTAATGCACTGGACTCAGGACTTAGTAATGCAGTGGACACAGGGCTTGGTAGCGCACTGGACTCAGGACTTAGTAACGCACTGGATTCAGGACTTAGTAACGCACTGGACTCAGGGCTTAGTAACGCAGTGGACACAGGGCTTTGTAGCACACTGGACTCGGGACTTAGTAACGCACTGGACTCAGGACATAGTAACGCACCGGACTGAAGGCTTAGTAACAAACTGGACTGAAGGCTTAGTAACAAACTGGACTCAGGACTTAGTAATGCACTGGACTCAGGACTTGGTAACCCACTGGACTCAGGGCTTAGTAACACAGTGGACACAGGGCTTAGTAGCACACTGGACTCAGGACTTAGTAACGCACTGGACTCAGGACTTGGTAACCCACTGGACTCAGGGCTTAGTAACGCAGTGGACACAGGGCTTGGTAGCTCACTGGACTCAGGACTTAGTAACGCACTGGACTTAGGACATAGTAATGCACTGGACTGAAGGCTTAGTAACAAACTGGACTCAGGACTTAGTAATGCACTGGACTCAGGACTTAGTAACACACTGGACTCAGGACTTGGTAACCTAATTATGGCAAGGAGATCTTGGCATTGGAGCATTCAAGACATATAAAACGTCTATCAGGCACAGGCTGTATAAAGACATAAATGTTCGGTAGAGTGATTCATGAATGACAATATAGTTGATCAGAGGCGGCTCTAGACTTTGTGAGGCCTTAGGCGAAACTCAAACCTGAGGCCCCCACTCACAACCATAATGAAAGAAAATGCAAACAATAATTAACAATCAACTGTATAAATTGCACAGTTTAAGACAAGTGTTTAATACCAGCAGCCAGGAATTTACAGCTCCTAGAGCTAGAATTGTATTTCTGTCTCTTATCTAATTCTACAAATAACTATATGCAAAACCCTGACCCTAAGGAAGTAATACACAGAATGCAGAGGTCACTAGTACGTAACACACAGAGCACAGAGTGTAGAGGTCAGAAGAAAAGCAGATTGCAGAGGTCAGCAATAAGTAACGAACAGAGCGCAGAGGTCAGAAGAAGGGCACAGAGGCCAGAAGTAGGGAATGCACATATGTCAGAAGTAGGAACAATGCTCACAGAGGTCAGAATTAAGGAGCGCACAAAGCGCAGAGGTCTGATATAAAGAACGCACAGAGCGCAGAGGTCCAATATAAAGAACGCACATAGGTCACAATTAAGGAACGCACAGAGCACAGTGGTCAGAAGGAACGCACCGAGTGCAGAGGTCAGAAGTAAGGAACGAACTCAGCGCAGAGGTCAGAAGTAAGGAACGCACAAAGCGCAGAAGTAAGGAACGCACAGAGGGCAGAATCAAGTAACGCACAGAGCGCAGAAGGAACGCACAGAGCGCAGAAGTAAGGAACACACAGAGCGCAGAAGTAAGGAACACACAGAGCGCAGAAGTAAGGAACGCACACAGCGCAGAAGGAATGCACAGAAGTCGGAATGAAGGAACGCACACAGCGCAGAGGTCAGAATTAGGGAACGCACAGAGCCAGAAGTAAGGAACGCACAGAACGCAGAAGTAAGGAACCGCGCGGAGCGCAGAAGTAAGGAACCGCACAGAGCGCAGACATAAGGAACGCACACAGTGCAGAAAGAACGCACAGGTCAGAGGTCAGAATTAAGGAACGCACAGAGCGCAGAGGTCAGAATTAAGGAACGCATAGAGCACAGAGGTCAGAATTAAGGAGCCCACAGAGCGCAGAGGTCAGAATTAGGGAACGTATAGAGCGCAGAGGTCAGAATTATTGAACGCACAAAGGTCAGAATTAGGGAACGCACAGTAACGCAGTGGACTCAGGGCTTAGTGGCGCAATGGACTCAGGACTTAGTAACACACTGGACTCAGGACTTAGTAATGCACTGGACTCAGGACTTAGTAATGCACTGGACTCAGGACTTAGTAATGCAGTGGACACAGGGCTTGGTAGCGCACTGGACTCAGGACTTAGTAACGCACTGGATTCAGGACTTAGTAACGCACTGGACTCAGGGCTTAGTAACGCAGTGGACACAGGGCTTTGTAGCACACTGGACTCGGGACTTAGTAACGCACTGGACTCAGGACATAGTAACGCACCGGACTGAAGGCTTAGTAACAAACTGGACTGAAGGCTTAGTAACAAACTGGACTCAGGACTTAGTAATGCACTGGACTCAGGACTTGGTAACCCACTGGACTCAGGGCTTAGTAACACAGTGGACACAGGGCTTAGTAGCACACTGGACTCAGGACTTAGTAACGCACTGGACTCAGGACTTGGTAACCCACTGGACTCAGGGCTTAGTAACGCAGTGGACACAGGGCTTGGTAGCTCACTGGACTCAGGACTTAGTAACGCACTGGACTTAGGACATAGTAATGCACTGGACTGAAGGCTTAGTAACGCACTGGACTCAGGACTTAGTAATGCACTGGACTCCAGACTTAGTAACGCACTGGACTCAGAACTTAGTAACGCACTGGACTGAAGGCTTAGTAACGCACTGGACTCAGGGCTTAGTAGCGGACTGGACTCAGGACTTAGTAATGCACTGGACTCAGGACTTAGTAACGCACTGGACTCAGGACTTAGTAACGCACTGGACTAAAGGCTTAGTAACGCACTGGACTCAGGACTTAGTAACGTACTGGACTCAGGACTTAATAACACACTGGACTCAGGACTTAGTAACGCACTGGACTCAGGACTTAGTAAAACACTGGACTCAGGACTTAGTAACGCACTGGACTCAGGACTTAGTAATGCACTGGAGTCAGGACCCACCTGAGACCCCCCAGAGCCCACCTGAGACCCCACACATACCTGGGACCCCACACAGCCCACAGAGTGACCCTACAGAGCCCACCATAGATCCTCCACAGCCCATCTGATACTATCTATGCTGGGCTCTGCAGGGTCTGAGGTGGGCTGGTTGGGGTCCCTTTCCCTGCACCTCCTCCCAGCTCCTCTTACCTGCTGCTGGGGCCCAGCCTTCTCCGCCACCAGACAGGCACTGCTGGGGCCCACCCTCCTCCACCCCTGGATCAGCGGTGCTGGGGCCCCCGGCCTCCTCTGCTGCCGGACAGGCGCTGCTGAGGCCTGGCCTCCTTCACTGCCGGTCCAGCGCAGCTGGGGCCCGGCTGCCTCCTCCCGGTCACCATGCCTCCCCTTGTCTGGCCGATACCCATGTAAGCGGCCCGGACCCCTTGTATCGTCCATACCCCTTTGACGGCAGCCCTGCCACTAGGGCATATTCACACCACACCGCTGGAGTGATGTACAGAAAAATGCAGACTGAATGGCACCACAGAGCAGTGCAGCACATGGAGTATGTCTTATTACACATACATGGGGTGGGGGAGCTTCCGAACTTTCTTTAACAGTTTTCCATCTTCTTGTTGTATATAAATGGATGGACAGCTCGCTCTGGAGTGTGGGTCGCTATACTTGTATTGCTAATCTTTTTTCTCTGCTAACGTGTGCATGAGCAGTTCACTGTGAACACATGGTCCATTGGACAGTGAAGTTCACCAAACAAAATGTCTGTGAAGGTTCGCATTCATCCAGGTCATGGTATATCTGTAAAAAATAAGTCAAGGCAACTGGACTTGCTGTATTTTTCTTGAAGACGTTTCAGTGGTCATCCAACCAGCTTTCTCAATTCAGAATGACTTGTACAAAAAATTATCTGGGAATAAATATGGTGAATGTTGCTCCAATCCACATAATCTGTTAGTCGCAACCAGGTGTTGATTGCATTTGCATAATTGGAGTCTAGGAGGTGTAATTAGATGTCTCAGTTGCCTTGACTTAATTTTTACAGATATTTCACAAAACAAAGTACAGAGCCAGTGACATCTCAAAATCAACTGCACTCTCCCCATTCAGCACCATACCTGTAACCCCCTCTCTCACTAAGCCTAAGCTTGTTAGCCTCCTTGTGATAGTAATCAAATTAAGTGTAAAAAAAAAAGTTGTATAATAAAAAAATAACCCAAGCCCAAAGTCTCCCACCCCCACATACAAACATAAACTTGCATAGGGTGCGCCTACGTGTGAAAATGACTATTGCGACACACACGTTACATATCATCATGAATGTCAGAGTGAGAGCAATAATTCTAGGGCCATCAATAACTGTTAACACTAAACGTATGAGCAGTAAAAGCTTTTAAATCGTCACATATGGGAAATCTTGGGTATTGTAGTTTTTAACCATTTCAAGGGCGCATGCAATTTTAAGGCTTTACGTGTTTGGTATCAATTTTTTTTTTAAATGTAGCGGAATATATTTTGGCCTAAACGTATTAAGAAAGATTATTTATTTGCAATGTTTCAAAATATAATGTAGGGAAAACAGGTTTTTTTTCTTTATTTAGTAAAAAAAAACTGTGGTGATTAAATATCTCCAAAAGAAAGCTCTATCTGTACCAAAATAAAGTTTTACAATTAATTTCGGTATGGTGTTGCATGACTGAATAAATGTCAAAGTACCTTAGTGCTGAAAAAATGGACTGGACATGAAGGGGTTTAACCTGCTGGTATTCAAGTGGTTAAACAGCATTTGGGCACAAGGGTAATTGAGGTGTGAAAGAGAAATCTATGATGTTTATATTAAACACAAGAGTGTACATTTTGTATAAAGGAACTGCATATCCATTTTGAGTGAATACTGAACTTTTACTCAAGTGGGTGCTCACCCTTCTTTTCTCTAAATTTAGGAGGTTATTTACTAAAGATCTGAAGGATGTAGCCGAACATTCAGCTAATCCTTCGGCTCGCTTCAGCTGCAAAAACCCTTTTGTTCAGCTGAACAGATGGGCTGCTGTACGCCCTATTTTCAACAGCGTGCAAAGCAGCTGAAGGCAGCCGAAGGAAACAGCGGAGCCGAATGCATGAGTGTTAGGTGGGACCCCCAATGTATAAAAATAAAAGGTGTGGGATTCCCTTGCAAAGTCATACCAGACTCTTTAGGTCTGGTAGGAATTTTAAGTGGAACTACAATGCCCAATAAATGGAAAAAAAGTAAGGGTTTCCCCTAAAATTCCATAGGAGGGGGGGTTGAGCGAGTGCCCCCTTCCCTGCTCCATACAAGGCCACATGACCTTGACATTGGGATGAGCACAAAGGCTGGGCCAAGTTTGTGGAGGTCTGTGGGCAGGGGGGCTCATGTGCATCAGATGCCGCCCCCCCTGTGAATAGGTGGCAGCTGTTACCCCTACTCATTCACCAAAGAGTAAATAAAATAGTAAAGAAAGCCACCTTACCTTTAAAAAAAGTCCTTTACTTGAACAAAACAAATTGTCCAACGATGTAATCCAAAGGTCAATAAAGTCATCCAGCGATGTAAATCCTCCTCAATTGTGCTGAATAACAGCCGTCAACATCGCCAAAATCAAAAAAGTCCAGCCGCCCGCCAACCCGTCCGCTGCCGACGAGCACCCACCGTAAAATGATAGGTCCGGGCAGAATGTAAACAATTGGCCGTTGTGCCCTTTTTTGATTATAGCAAGTCAGCAGGTGTCGTTCAGCGTGATTGACGAGCATCTACATCGCTGGACGACGTGATTGACCTTTGGATTGCAACGTTGGACAATTTTGGTTTTTTTTTGTTTAATGAAAGGACTTTTTCCCATGCGCTTGTCATTTGTTGTGCGTTTGTGCGTTTGTCATTTGTTTTGCTTGACCGATTTGGTGCAGTGACGCATGGGGGTTATCAGCTGCCATTGGGATGTGCGGGATCCCTTGTGTGTTCCTGTGCCTTTAAGGAGGTTGGGCTTCCTCCTGACAAACCTGCACCCAATTTGAAATCTTCTGCCCCCATGTGCTCCAAGATGGAGAGTCTCATAGTTTAGAGTTAGGACCGCACTATAAGAGGTGCCGTGGCGCGGCTGTGCGGCTTTCACATTTTCTGCAGATGACGTGTATCCAAACCTCTGTTATTAACCTTAGTGGTGAGACAAGTTGTTTTACATGCTGGTTTGTGAGTGTGCCATGATACCTTTCTACTGTTTTACTGTTCAAAGCCCATTTCGTGTGCACCTTACTGTATAGCTGGTGACAAATTGTTGAGTGCGTTTGTCATTTGTTTTGCTCTACTACTGTAAGGTCGCACGACTTTAAACTTACGAACATGTTCGAAAACCCGCCGAGCATCGTACGATGTTCGGCGGGTGTGTAGCATGTTCGTAAGATAAAAGCCGGACGGGCCGGTGTGCGCACCGCGCACACTGCCCGTTCGGCATTGCGGTCATCGGAAGCCTGCCCCTCAGGGGGCGTGGCTTGCAATCATCGCAAGTACAATCTGCCTATGCAAGATAGGCAGATCGTACGTTTTGTTAAGTACCTTACAACCATTGCAAGACAAAAGTCTTGCGATGGTTGTAAGGTGTGTGCCCAGCCTAAGAATAGCCGTGAACATCTGCAGTGAATAGCTGAACAGGCTATGCAACTTCCAGATATCTACTGACCTTTTATAGAGTTATTTGATCCCATTTACTAACTCTGCATAACATTCTACATCACCCCCTTTCTTATCTAATGAAAATGTATTGTGCTGCACTAAACGTCAGAACAGACCTTTTGGACAAAACTCTATGTTATTTGTCTTTTTGTTCTCTGCAAGATTGCATATTGATAAAAAATCAGAGTCTCAAACAGAAATATGCACGACAAGTGACTATTTAATAGAAAAGTAAAATTTTTTCAGTGTTTGACATATCACTCTGCTATCTATCATAGGATATGATCTGTCATGCAGAGATCACATGCTCGACAGACTGACCACAAATACATGATAAGTGGTTTAGCATCTCCTTTCATACTAAGGAAGTGATGTACTTCCTTAACCACTGAAAAGCTTTTCCTATAATTGCAGCAAGGTCCCCTAGCATCTTAGGCCTGAATGCAAAAAATTTTAAGCACCCTTTTCATACCAAAAACTAAATTATGAACCTGGCTTCCCCTGTATACCGACCCTAAATAAATAGGCTGTGCGTTTTTGCTCCAGTTACTGAAAGATGTTGTACCCATATATTTGTGTGTATTTTATATTTCTCCCTTCCTTTTCAGTGAAGGCTGTAAGAATCCAACCTTGGCAACTATTTTTTTGGCTGTCATGTGTGCAAAAAAACTAACCTGCATATATGGGGCATGGGCAGATCTCAGCAGGTATGAGGCTTTTCTCCCCCAGTACATATTTATTGCATGCAGAACTTTAATCCTTTTGAATCACTCTCAATTTTAATTAAAAGCTGCTCTGTTAAAAGAAATATATGTAGCTTCAGCTCTGATGAGACACACTAGTGATGTAATAGCTGGCGGATTGGAACCAGAGAGCATAGGTATATGACAAACCTGGAGGTGTCAGATGCCAAAGATTGTACCGACGGGCAGTGGCGTAACCAGAGTTATGGGCGCCCGGGGCAGAACATTTTTTTCCCCCCCCCCCCCCATATTATATAAACATCCACTAGAACTGTACCCCCCAACCCCACACATATATATCAGCTAAGGAACTACAAGTCCAAGCATGCCATCATTGTCCCTGTA